>NW_009223499.1:0-11980 GCF_000690835.1 Fulmarus glacialis | reverse complement strand
CCACTACCCTCTGGATGCAACCATGCAACCAATTCCTCAACCATGGGACAGTCGCCCATCAAATCCATACCTCTCCAGTTTAGAGAGAAGGATGTTGTGGGGGACCATGTCAAAGGCCTTAGAGAGGTCCAGATAGATATCAACTGTAGCCCTTCCCATGACCACTGATGTAGTCACTCCACCATAGAAGGCCACTTGGTTGGTCAGGCAGGACTTGCCCTTGGTGAAGCCATGCTGGCTGTCTCGAATCACCTCCCTGTCTTCCATATGCCTTAGCAGAGCTTCCAGGAGGATCTGCTCCCAATGATCTTCCCAGGCACAGAAGTGAGACTGACTGGCCTGTAGTTCTCCAAGTCTTCCTTTTTTCCCTTTTTAAAAATGGGGCTTATGGGGGTCCTCTAATGTCTTCTTCAACAGCACCTTTGCGACTAAGTTTTACAGAGAAGAAAGGATGCTCAGAAGGCAGCTGAGGACGTTGCAGTGAAGATTGCAAACCCTTACCACCAACTGCTTTACGAGACATCCAGCACTTTGAACAGCTCTGAAAACCTTGTCAGGACTTTCCACTTGCTGAGATACGGAGGACCAGAACGCTTCACAGACCTCTGTGACTTTACACAACTTTACACAACGTCTCCTTAGGTGGAGAGCACTAAGCTCAGCAGGATGGTAGCCAACCACGCCAGACAGCCATCTTCTCACCTGTACACCACAACAATCTATGAGGATGGTGTTGGGAACACATACAGCCAAGGACGGAACGACAGCACCTCGCCATCAAAACCACTCTCTACAGCGACGCGGTGCTCAGCGCACACACGGCCGTGCGCTGCACAGGCTGCATGCACAGGGGGCAGATGCTCCTTCCAGAGCGCCATGCGGAGAGCAAGCGGCCCACTACAACAAGATAGCAGCAAACACACAAGCTTCCAGGCAAGCTTGCTCGCCCTCCTGCCAAATGCCAGCCAGCTGCTTCAACTTCTCTCAAGTGCTACTAAAGTGCAGAAATAATTGAAGAGTTTCATTTCAGTAAATCAGTTTGAAGTACAATTTGTTTTGAGAAAAGGAGCATAGTAAATCAGAGCAGACTGCTATACTGGCATTAAGATTTTACTCCGGCTTGAGTTCAACAAGAGTCTTAACAGCTTTGTTTTGCCAAAGATAAAATTTAGAATATAAATACGCACACAAATTCACTAAGTGAGTTATTTGTTGGAAAAAAAAAATTATTTCCTACAGTGAAAAAAGAAACCCAAAAGTGTCATTTTCTGAAAGAAATACTTTTCTAGACCCCCTTGGGAAGAGACCTGAAGTACTCACTGATTGAACTCCCTATGCTCCATCACACCAGCTGGGAGAACGTGCATACCAACTGTTTTTTT
Organism: Fulmarus glacialis; assembly: GCF_000690835.1. Lineage (NCBI taxonomy): Eukaryota > Metazoa > Chordata > Aves > Procellariiformes > Procellariidae > Fulmarus > Fulmarus glacialis. Next base: position 10,598 of record NW_009223499.1, on the reverse strand, counting down.
TTTTCTTTCTGAGAATAGCCACAAATAACTTCTATTTATGAGAGGAAGCCAGAAGCCCTTTTCCCACCGTGCCTTATGCCACAGAGAAAGGCACATTTCACCAAGCGCAAAGTAGCAGGTGGGTCATTTTTTGCCACCTGACTGCTTTACATGGCCATCTATTTTATCAGAATTATTATCAACACAGATTATGAAAATTAGCAGCAAATGTAAGGCAGATTAGCCCCCCAAATGCACGGAAACTGCTTAAGCCAGGCACGTAGCTTGACAAGAGAGTGCCAACAGGACAAGGCTATGGTATTCACTGCTTTCTGGTCCTGCTGGAGATGGAAAAAAGCACACAGAGATACTACAGGCACAATTGTGGGCAAGGCAACAGTACCAAGCTTCCCCCAGTTTCTTATTTCCAAGCTTTCAAGATTTTTAGGAGGGTGGTCACATCCTGATACAACCTTCGTAGTCACTGAATGAACTTTGTGCTTGTTCAGTACATGTTCTCTTCAAGCTCCAACCAGGAGACAGCAGGTCACCACCGTTTAGCAAGACCACAAAGAAATCACAACTTGCTGTCACTTGACACGGCGTCAGTGTAAGCAGGATTATAAAGCACTGGCCAGGTCAGCGGTCTGGCCTTAAAAGATCTTAGAAAAATATCTAAAACACCAAAGATTGGAAAAAACCTTACTTTTCTTATAACTAAAAGAAAATAAGACGAGCATGTAACAACAGAACCTGTACCAACAAGAGAATCTCCTGGTGGCCTCTGCAGTCTTTGGACAACCCGGTTCACTCCCAAGTCTGGCTACGGCCATGCTGCAAGTTTGGATACAAGTAATTTCCCATCTGCATTACCGGAATAAAACATTCACAGGAAAATACGAATTAGAGACAAAAAACGTTAACACATTGATTGCTTTAGTGATGAATGCAGACACAGCCTTACTATTCCACCTACCACATATTCAAAGACCTATCACCAACTACACCAGCTGCTGCTTTACCAGTTCTCCGAAGGGTTAAATCACTGATATGCGCAAGGGGCCCAACCATTTTCTAATGCAGAGATGAGTAGGTCCACTTGCAAAAATATTCTTAATACAAAGGATATTTCAGCATCTGCTGTATCACATCTCCTCGTTCACTCAAAGAAAAGGGGGATTAGCTGCAAGCAAGGTAATTCCTAATAAGAAACCACTGATTATTTGGTGGATTCTTTCACTGAGGCAACTCATACCTACTCTGCCAAGTCCACAGAATCACAAAATGGTTTCGGTTGGAAGGGACCTTGAAAGATCATCCAGTCCAAGCCCTCGCGCCATTGGCAGGGACATCTCTCACTAGATCAGGTTGCTCAGAGCCCCCTCCAACCTGGCCTTGAACACTTCCAACGACGGGGCATCCACAACTTCTCTGGGCAACCTGTGCTAGTGTCTCACCACCCTCACCGTAAAACACCTCCTCCTTATGTCCAATCTAAACCTGCCCTTTGTCAGTTTAACACCGTTGCCCCTTGTCCTGTCACTACAGGCCCTGGTAAAAAAAAAAATCTCTCTTACTTATAAGCCCCCTTTAAGTACTGAAAGGCCACAGTAAGGTCTCCCCAGAGCCCTCTCCTCCCCAGGCTAAACAACCCCAACTCTCCCAGCCTCTCTCCGTAGCAGAGCTGTTCCAGCCCTCGGACCATTTCTGTGGCCTCCTCTGGACCCGCTCCAACAAGTCCATGTCTGTCTTGTGCTGGGGACCCCAGAGCTGGACGCAGTGCTCCGGGGGGTCTCACCAGAGCAGAGCAGAGGGGCAGCATCCCCTCCCTCAACCTGCTGCCCACGTTGCTGCCATATATCCTTTGACTAAAATAGTTTCTCTCCCATCACTTTGTTACCACTTCAGATAGCCATCTGCATCTTGAGGGAGCCTCCCTGCAGAAAGCCACCACCAGGAACAGGTTCATTTCTTAACGCTACTAAAAGATATGACAATGGCACACAGGAAAATTTACATGACTTCTTTACACACCTACTCTCAGTACTAGAAACAGAGCCAGCCTCCTCGCCAGCCCCATTCCTATGGGGACTCTCTGGGACACGGGCTCACGCTGAAGTGATGGGAGAGGAGGTTACAGAATAAAGAGCCAAAAGGAAGAGTAACAGGTGGGGAGGACCGGGCATTCCCCAAAGAGGTTAACGGGGCTCAGAGCTGGAACAGCTGACCTGGTTACAGCCTTTTCTAAAATCACCTTGGTACGTGGAGGCAAGAGTGATGCCAACTCTGTAAGACAAGGGTTGCGAAGAAAATCCTGGTAAACTGCCAACCTCCAAACCCGACACTCATACAGGACTAATTAGACAATATTATACAGACTAGAATTAGTGGACACTTGATATATCTATATAAATTCGATATACTATGGAAAAAGTCAGTACGGCTTCTGTAAAGGGACTTCCAGCCTCACAAAAGGCTCTAGAGTACCTGGATTTTTAAGATCAGCAAGTCTCTCTCTTCAAAGGCTTCTTGTAGGGACACCGAAAGGCCACACCGGAAAAGGGACTGTTCCTGCATGGATAAATAACTGGGTGAAAGATAACAAAGAGTAGGAGTAAACGGTCATTTCCTGCAAGGGAGGGAGGTCAGAGCGGTGTTTCACAGGGAGAGAGGCTGGGACCAGGAACACTGTTTGAGTAAAACACAACAGGGAGGTGGGTGGGATGTGACCAAGGATCCTGATGATAATATTCAAGGCAAGGAAGATAAGCAACCGTGAGGAACGGCAGAAGGACCTTATGACTCTAAGTAACCTGGTAATAAAATGGCAGATGAAATTCCACGTAGATAAAGTGATGCATACATTGAACAAAAAAAAAAAAGAAATTATCTCCATTTCACACTAAAAATGATGTGCTCTGAGATGGCCTCAGCAAGCAGGAGATCTTGGGGTTGACAGGCTGCTCCATGAAAGCTCCAGCACCGCTCAGCACGGTCCGGAAAGCCAACAGCCTTTTACCAGTGTTAGAGAAGGACGAGCACACGAACAGCGGACGCTGCTGTGTCACCGTGAGCACCCACGGTTCACCCACATCCCCGCCACGGCGTACGGCTCTGGTCACCCTCGCCATCCTCCGACACGGAAATAGAGAAGAAAAGAAACAGCTTCGGAGAAGAGGTACGGGCTGGCTGGTGTAGGAAGAACACTGGAAAAACGAGAAAGCTGAGGGGGGAAAGAGAGAAGGGAGCTGTAAAATCTGCAGTAACCTGGAGAAGGAAAGCCCCTTAAAAACTGAAAAAAAGAGACAGTGCTTCACACAACGGTAAGTCTCTAGGCGGAAAGCAGTCAAAATGCTGAGAGGGGTTTCAGACATGCTTCTCCTGTAGCCTCCGCTTGAGCCAGTGTCAGAAACAGGCCTCGGGACCAGGCGGACGTTCAGTCTGCTCCAGTGCGGCTGTTCTAAAGGAGCCAGGAGCGTCTCCCCGGAGGGCTGTGGGGACAGCGCGCTAACAAATGAGCTAAAAGAGAGGCACTAGCGCAAGGCAGAAAGAAAAAAAATTGTACCTCAGTTATTAATCATTGATAAGTTACAGCCGATTGGTATTTAGTATTTACTTGACGACAAATCTCACGCAATCGGCACACTTGAAGGGCAGCAATGATTTATTTCTGTCGATAACTCTCCAGCACAATCCTCCAGGGAATTGGATTTTGCAGACACCCAGATCGATAAGGTTTTGCCACAGATTGCAAAGAGAGCAAGAGCAGGCTGAGGAATACAAATCAAGCTGGGTATTGCCACAGAGGTGGACATTTCAAGTAAACAGTCCTGGAGGAGTGAAGACTTTACATGAACCAAGGAATAAAGATCATTTCCATACGGCTACATGGAAGATCACTGTGTACTTCCTCCCAAACACTTCCATTTTATTTTATTTTTTTAATATCCCAGGAATCACAGTTTCCACTATGAAAATTCTTCTCCTTTTAAAAAAAGTTTAACTACGTATTTGAATGTCAGCTAAGTAACTCTTGTGAATGAATGTCTGCTGTAATTAAAACTTAGTCATTTCTCAACTACTTAAAAATGTTTACCGTGAAAATCAGGAGATATTTAGATTTTTAGGAGGAGATGCTGCATGCGAGACAGCACACCTGCAAGACACACATTAAGAACCTTAATTATTTTATTTCTACGCCATTTAAAAACGTATTAACATCAGGGCCAGCCCCATGTGCACAATCTACCACCCAGCCCCTTGCCTGCCTACAGATGTTCCTCTAACCTCACACCCCCGGGTTATGCAGCATTACTCGTCGGCTGTGTCCCTGAATCCGTAACAGAGCAAGACTTCCAGGAGCTAACAAGGAGTCAGAAACTCACCCTCAAGGTTGCATGGAAACCATCTACACACAAGAGATACATCACCCTTCCAGCCTCTCTACTATTTTAAGCACGAGAGAGATACAGAACTTTACAGGTGATGACTTGTTATACACGAGCCTGGCATGGCAGCACCACTCACAAGTGTCCGACGCTGGGATGTCACCGCAAGCAGGAGCCACCACACCCTGAGCCACAAGCTCCATCGGTCATCCCACAAGCCGCGTGTTCCCAAGGCACACCACAGCTATCCTTAGGTTTAGACCCGGATGTCATTTTTCCACATTCCTCCATCACTTCAGCTCGATCAGAAAAGCAAAGTGGAAACAACCGGCTCCAACGTGCTGTGTGTTTTGGGAGGGCTTTGGGGATTTTTAGAAGAGAGGAAGCCCTGCGCGCAGCTACCTACCAGGCAAATAAAACAACCTGGGAAAGCGGATTAATGGCTGAGCAGAACACCGCAACGGGTACTCAAAGGAAAATAATAAAATGCAATTGTTGGCCACCTTTCCAGCACCACCGAATACACTATTCGTACTAAAAAGAACAGTAGGCACAATCTGCTGGTCATCCATATGTATGTCTTCTCTTAGTACTTCAACAGTACTTAAACGAGGTCAGGCACACACACTCAGACTTGTTTTCTGACAAATTTGTAACTAAAAAGGTGGAACTAATATCTGAAGAGCTGAAAGCTGGTATCGTGTCCTTATTTAGGCAAAAAAGCTGGCTGACTCCAATGATTTTCATCTAAGCGAGGTAATAGGGAGAAATCCTTCACTCCTGTGTAAAAATGTAAATCCCAGGTCAGTGAGTCATTTAAGCACGTGCCTAATGTAAAACTTGGAAGAAATCCTGCTAATAACCAGGCTGCTTGCATATTTACAGTTAGGCATGGGCTTAAGTACCTGGATGATCTAGAAATACCCGATAGCCCCCGGAAAAAGAGACTAAAACAGGCTGGTTCGTGAATTAATCACAGTGGTATGAACAGAACTGCGTATATTAAACTGCAGGGGGGGGGGACGTACGCACGCGCGCGTGTGTGTGTGTGTGTGTGTGTGTGCTGAAGCATCTGTTCAAGTTTAGGCATATAAAACATTTTTCAGCCCAATGACTCCATAGGGAAATGCCTCATACATCAGCTCATCTGACTCAATTTTTCCATCACATTTCACTTAATACCGTTTCGTCCATAAATACACTATTCGTTTTTTCCAAATATAGCTTTTTATTTATAGAGTCAGAAAACCTTCTAATTTGTGTTATTACGTAAAGCCCTGGGTTCTTCTGTGAAACGTAATCATTAAGGAATTATTAGCCAATATTGAGGTATGAAGCTAAGTTATCTACATTTGCAGAAGGAAAAGGGATTTCTTTTTGCTACAATATTTACCATTCTCAGTATCTCCTTCACCAGAAAATACCTAGTAACATCGTAACTGCCCAGCCATATATTGCTGTACATCAATTTAGCCCGCAGCGCATCCAGGAACTTTTATCTTAAATCTTCGATTTACACAAAAGAAAGCCAAGTTTTTAAAAATCCCAACCAGATCTTCCAGACAGTCCACAATTTGGGGAGAACCGCGCGTCACTACCCAAGCAGTGATAACAATTCATATTTACGGTACAAGGAGGCCAGAAAAGGAAATCTAACATTGCCTTCTTCCCCTCCAAGGAGCATTTTGAAGATAAATTCTTTTTTGTGGCTTTTAACAGAAAACGAACAGTCTACCAAAGCCATGACGAAGAACGGCCAGTGAATAGATAATTTAGACATTTTTAAAGTATGGGTTTTTTTCAGAGGCAGAATGCAGACATCAAGCAACACTGAACACGGCAAGTGAAATGTGATTTAATAGAATTTGACCATCATTAACCACAACTTGAGTCAAAAAAAAGCACATAGCACGTTATTACACGGCACAAGTACAGGACAGTGGATTTCCACTCCCACTGCTTGCAGGAAATGGAAAGACCAGCTGGAAAGACTGATAATGAGGTGGGGTTCTGCAATAAAATATTCATTCACAAAGCACGGCAAAGGGGATCGCTTCCCCAGCAGTGCAGCCACCCTCGAGGGGCTGACCGGGCTGTGGTCCAGGGACCAGTTTTCAGAGGCGCATCGGTGTGTTCCTATGCGCTGGGCAGGGATGCTAGCAAGGATCACGTTTCTCCATACAGGTCAGCAGTGTTAAAGTAGAGCAAGCATAAAAAGTAGGGAATATTAATGGAACTTTTTTCACGGGAGTAATTTACTTCCTATTAGCCAGATAGAAAAAAAATAAAACTGGAGCACAAACACCGTAAAGCACTTTGTTGAGTGGCAGAACAAAAAACAAAAGCTGGAAGCAGGGTGGGAAGAAAGGATTACCTTCCCTCCTAATGAGACAGCAGCGCCCATCCTCTTGGACCGCAGAGCGGCCAGACAACAAAGGGGTCCATTATCTGCCGAGGTTTTTGCTCCAACTGTTTAACAATTGTTACCATTGTCCGAGTTTGTGCTGCTATCCAGGGAATCCTGTCTGAGCAATGAGGCGAAGGCATACAAGAGGTACCTGCTGCAATTCACTTTGCATTGCCGATGTTTAAAAAAAAGAGACGGTGAAAATCAGCTTTAGGAAAGAGCCACAAAATTGCCTCCCTCTGCCTGGCTCAACGCTAATAGCGAGGCTACAGACTGATTTCATTACTTTTCTCAGCCACACGACCCCTCGCGGGTTCAAATGATTGCGAGGGGAATGCTGGAAACTCACCAGAATTCAACCTGATGAGCACAGTCTGCCTGGCTTCCCCCGTTCCCGGCTCACACGTACCCCGTTGTGCTTTAACAGCTCAGTTGAAAGCTCACCACGATATAACAAGTCATTCCTCACCAACATCACGGCTTGGTCAAAAAAGAAGTGTCAGCGGCACCGTGAGCGCCTGCTGGCTCCAGCTCCCCCAGCAGAAGCACTGGAGGCACAGGAGTCTCAGCAACCCCGCCCATAACGTACCCAATGTAGGCGCTTTCAGGATTAAACGACTCCTGAGAGCGTGTTCCTAGGTTGGTTTGTTGGTCCGAAGCGGCTGAATTACATACAATTGCAGGCACTACAAGAAGGACACTGGACCTCACCCTTTGCTTGGCAAAAAGTGATGTTTTAGGAGAGTTTGGGGTTTTTTTTTGGACTCTCAGAAGTTGCTGGCAGTCAGTACATTACTAAGTCAACAAATCTGTGTGTTAAAATTAATCGCAAACTCTCCACCAGCGATTTGATTTCACAGCTTTTTGATTTCAAAAGAATTTTGCTCTTGAATCTTGCCCTTGTCAGCTATAAAACCATCCAAAGCTAGAAAAGACCCTTTAAGATAAAGTTTCACCTAAGCAACACAATTCCCAAACCAATTACCTTTTGAACCACAGAAAATTCTTTAGAAAAACTGTGTCTACAATTAAAACACTTCAGTATGTACTAAAATCTTTGCTAAATTCTTAAAATTGGTCTAAACTTACCTAGCATCTGATCACTGCTACACCTTTGTCCTCACACACGCACTCATAAACTGTTAATGAGTTTTCTTTTAACCCTCCGTTAAGGGACAGACGGGACCACTGGAATCCTCACCGTCAGCACGTTTTCTGACCCGTTCGGGGCTCCTCTCTAACTCGTTCAAAGCGAGCCACCATGCTCTCAGTCTGTGACCCCAGTTTTTCAGTTATTTACTGATATTTGCATCACTTGCAAGTTACCTGTGATGACTTGGATGTTTGCTTTGAAGTAACAGGCAAAAATAATCATTAATGAAGGGCTAAGAACAGGCACCAATGGAATCCATCTAGAAAACAGATATTTCATGACAATTCCTCACTTACAATCATGCATTCAGACCTATGAGTTGCTTTAAAAAACCCAAAAAACTTAATGTTGTTGCATCAATTATGAAAACACTTAGCTTTTTAAATGAAAATGTTGTCTATTAGCAATAATTCAATAGTCCACTGCATCAGTGATAATACAAACTCACAATTCTAGTGTTAAAAGTAGTAAGTAAAAGTACAAGTTGATAAGGTACAGTCAGTCATTAAGATTTCTTGAATAACTTTTCACAATTTCAACTGATCTGAAACTTGATAAAGCCAGTTTTAAAAGCCACTGCAGGGATGAGAGAAGCTGGGTGATGAACCCAAGTAGCCACACAAACAGCAGCTGAATGCGTTTTCAACACAGTTGAAAAAAAGGAGATGATCTTGTAAAACAAGTTTCAGGTGATCTGAAACTCAAACCTTCAAACATATGTGTCAAAGCACACTAACATACGTTCCTTGTTCCGTTTTGCCCCATCCTTTGCCATTTCAATTCAGAAATGTCAGTCAAGTTACCGTTTTTCAAGAAATACACTGCAAAGGGATCGTTTTCTTAAAAAGAGCCACAGAAATACTCCCAGGGCAGACACTCAGGGTCAGTACAGCTGATCCGGAGCACACAGCCACCCGCTCTCAGCACACCATCAACCCCAGCTCACCTGAGCTTTTGCTCCGAGCCCCCTCACCCCCTTACCTCGCCTCCTCCTCGGCCGCAGACATGGTCAGAAGCCCCTGGCCATGAAGGATCCCCGGCTGCCCTGTCGCACGGGAAATCCCTGCGGTCAAACTACTCTACCTCGGCTTTAATCATCAGGGCCGTCTACTCATTAGGAGCTTTTGCTGCTGACCAGAGAGAGGAGAAGGACGGACGCCGAGCAGCCTGCGCATTCGTCAGAGGCAGAAAATATGTAATGGCTCACCCCACCCACCGCCAAGCCCTCCGGATCCGCTTCAGTCACCAGCGCGACACGAGGGGGAACACAAACATCATCCCCTCCTGCCTTTTTAGAACTGCAGAAATGCTGGAGTTAATTCTAGGATTGCTGGAAATGCATGACTTTCAGCTGTTTGCAGTCACATGGGAGAATAAGGAACAGCACAATAAGGCTCAAATTATCTGTGTGTTTGTATATCCATTTTCTTTTAAAAATTCTTACATACCCCGCTTCATAGAACGGAGCTTACTTCTTCCCCCAGGAAAGCACAAGCATAACTTCAGAATGTACTTGGAAAGAATCAAAAATACAGAGAAGGGCACCTTTCATTTTCCTAATCGCAAGTCTTGACAGAGAACAGCAGCTTTCCCCTTTTAAATGACCTGAAGAAAGGTGGGATTTGGTAACTGGACTGACGGCTGGTTTGCTGACCGTCACCGTGAAACAGATTTCTAACAGAATGGGACAGATTTTTTTCTACCAATTATCCTTGACTTAGAGTGGGCAGAAGACATGGAAATAATAACAAGAATAACAAATTGTCGGTCAAATGCAAAGTTTTTGTTCTTCCTCTTATTTCTAAATACTAAGTAAACACCCAATGAAAAAGCTGAACCCGGTATTACCAACTGTTGCTCGAGAATCCTTACTGTACATCCATGCCCTAATTAAACCTCTGTGCACTATCTCCTATTTGTAATCAATCTGACGGTGGAACAAAATCAGCACTTCCCTGGAAAGCAAGGTCACAACGACCAGAAAGAGTCAGAACTAATTCCTACCAGTAGAAAAGAGAATTGGCTAAAAAAAGCCAGTAAAAATAACTGTACAAATGTCATTCTTGTGAAATTTTACAACAACGGGTAAAAGTTAGGCCCAACAGAGGCCAAAACTTTCATTATCCGATACAGGGGACGGATTTTTCTCCTCCTGCTCTGCATTGAGATCGAGTGCAGAGAAACATCAAACCACGCGGCTGTAGCCCCAGTTAGCCCGAGACAGGGTTAACTCAGGCTATCAACAGCATTATAAACGTTTATCTGCCCAAGGAGAGCAAGGAGCTGCTGATTTCTTAGCTTGTGTTGGTGCTACAACAGCATCTGCTGCCGTGGACTGAATGCTCGGAGATCTGCCAGGCTGAGGAGCTGGGATGGCAGAGCCACCTTTGCAAGGAGAGTGCACTAGCGAGGTGACAGACAGTTGGTGTCTCTTAAAGTAAAATACCTGTTACTTGCAACTAAGATCAGCATCACAGGAAAAAGCAAAATTTACCACTGAAGGTGGTAAAAACACCTGGAAGGCTGTGTACTACCAGCACGCAGCACCCTCCTCCTCACGCCAGAAAGCCGTGACGAGGGTTTGCATTTCTTCACCTGGGAAAAACACATTAGAAATGCCCGTCCCCGAAAGCCACCTCCCCGCAGCAGGTCCCAAGGCGCGTCCCTGTCC
>NW_009223498.1:0-12384 GCF_000690835.1 Fulmarus glacialis | reverse complement strand
CTTTGGCCAGTTTGGATCAACTGTCTTGGCTGTGCCTCATCCCAGGTTCTTGTGCACCTGGCAGAGCATGGGAAGCTGAGAAAACCTTGACGTAGTGTAAGCAATACAACTACTTGGCAACAACTAAAACATCAGTGTGTTATCAACATTATTCTCATACTAAATCCAAGACACAGCACTATACCAGCTACTAGGAGGAAAATTATCCCAGCCGAAACAAGGATAGGGTACCTGCCTTGGTTTATTTCAATGCTAGTTTTAGTTTGCCTTGCTGGAGAGTGGACACTGAAAGCAGCAGCAAGAAAATATACTATTACATGGTTTTAAGCCAAACAGAAGTGCAGTTTTGACGCAAGCCTATTCCAACTTTTCGTGAAGTTCAAGCAGTTTCCATTTCAGTGGCCACACATGATGACTACTTGATAATCAGCCAAGTGACCGAGCTAGTTAATCCTACTGAAACAGTGATTTCAGGTATTTTTTCTTTCCGTGGATATCTTTTGCAGTGGAGTGGACTACTTCTTAGAGACCTTCGGCATTGCGATAATAGATTTTCTCGTATAAATTTCCTTTTGCATACTTTTAGGAGCAATCCTAGTATCTCCAGGAGTTCATAAAAGATTACAGTCTCCTTTAATTCAGCAAAATGAAGCAGTATTTAGTAGACTCAGGGAATAATCAGACAATCCAGATTCTGTTTGTAAAATATATGTAGCTATCTAGCAGGTATATTTGTGTGTTTGTATGCATGGATGTTGGACAGCACAAGTTTCAGTGTGCGATTCTGTACATGCATCATTACAACTCTCTTTAGTAAGCAGTAGGAGCTATTAGTGGTATCCTTGTAAAATATTTGCTATATGTTTTTCCTTATTCCTGTTAAATTCAGAGGTTTAATAGAGTAGAGCATTTAACTTACACTAAACCTAAAAAGTGTTAGCTAAAAATGTCTTATTTCAAATTATGCCAAACAACTATGATCTTCTGACATTTAATAACGAGCCTTTGAACATAGGTAATACCTTGCTCTAAAATCAATAGGTCATGTCATAGCTGCAGGCAGCACACAGGCAGCTACCAGGCTCTGTTCCTTTAACCGCTTTCATTAAACGTTTCTGAAATTAATTCGAAATGTTTTATAATATATTGAAGTTAAGAGCTGATTATGGATGACCTTGTAGCAGTAGTTTTGTAGTAAATGGACTTGAAGTCATATACAGCAAAGCATGGATAAATCTGATTTATACTGAAAATGCAACCTTGTTCCATTATCGAAGATAAAGGAGGATGGCAAGACAGGAAGTCAGTATTGATTTACCAGAATATGACAATAACAATAGAATAATTTCTAAAAGATTTATGTTGTGGGTCATTCACTGTTTACATGCATTGCTGAGATTAAAAGTTGAAGGAAATTGCTATTTTTTTAATTAAAAAAAATCCTCCCCATTTTTTCAAGACTGTTTTGAGTGTAGCCAAATATTTATTTCCTCCCACAGTTTTAAATATTAGAGTTTAATAGCTTCTTCTGTTTGATACACACCATTAAGCTCTTTCCCAGAACTAATTTATCACTTTATATTTAAATCATGAGTCAGCAATTCCCAGATGAGAAATGAACCTCTCTAATGACACACATCATGTACATTTTGGCTTGTCTGAATTTCTATAAATCCAAATTTAGCATAATAAAATTTAGATTCACACTTAGGAAGACAAACTAATGAATATGAAAGTACATACACGTGTGTTCATATTGAGCATGCATATTTTAAGAGAGATCCTCCAGTTATTTCACTATTCAATTACACTGTAGACATAGGTTTAGCCAGATGTCTAAATAATCCATATCCTGGATGTCACATAGGATAATCTACATCTAAAATAGTACTTTTAATTAACTGATTATAATGCAGATACTACTTTGTTTTAAGTCATTTTCACATTAGATATTATTTCCTAAAATGTAATCATTTTTCTATTGTCTATTGCAGAAAATAAATCAACCTTGCTGCCTAGCTTTGCTTAGTTGGTATAGCCATAATTAAATCTTTGATTATTTTCATGACTATACAAAGTCTTTTCCTTGATGAATTGCTTTGAAACATACTGAAATGAATAACTAATTCTCCTGGAAAAAATAATTCTTACCTTTTCCAAAATAGCAACAATTTTCTCTTAAGTCTTTAAGAAACTGAGATCACTATGTCTAAGAAAGAATTTCACCCTTTGACTTCAAGCATGAAAGAATAAATAGTGTTGTGAGAAGGTAAAAAGTCAACTGATGATCAAAATTGACATGTTGTGTTCAAAATTAGACAGCCTTAACCTGATTAGAAAAAAAGTAGTACCTAGTAAGTAGGGGTGGAGAGTGGAAGGAATAAAAAGTGCTCAGTTCCTTAATTTGTTTCAAACGAGATGAAAAACTGTGCTGGAACATTGCTGCAATCAGGGAGGATTTAGCCATAGATCACAGAAATGTGGTCATGACTTCTGCTGTTTTAAGTAGTGATTCTGAATCTGGAGGATTACAGAGTGGGGCTGTAAATGTTTTAATTCTCCAGGTATTAGATTTCATTATGTTTGCCTTCTCTCTTGCGCATTTGCACCCACACACATGATATAGGGAAGTAAAAAGCCAACATAATTTGCCTTTGAATGCTCTGTGCCATTTCTGTATCTGATTCATTTGCTGAACTGCAGGGCACTTACTGTCTGCCTGCGTGTTCCTAACTTCTTCCTATCAGGCATTACAGAAGAAGGTTTCTTTCACATTTTTGCACGTGGGTCTGCAGCATGATTGTATAACACAGCAAAACATCATTCAAAATTTTTGTGAACTGTTTTGTATTTCAAGACTTTTATTATGGAAAAAAGGACCATTAAAAAATAAATAACTGTGGTAAAGTAAGAAAAAGGACCCTGCAGTGATTTGGAATTCTAGAGCAGAGAATCAGTCTTCCAAACAGAATCCAATTCACTGGGGACAAGGAGTCTATGGACTCTGACTTTAGCTTTTCATAATTTTCAACTGGCATAGCAAAAAGTTCTTGAGATGAGTCAGTTCTTCCTCTTAAAAGGCTTTGCTGCCACACTGTGGAAAAAGATATTTATTCCATTTAAACTACTGTTATAAATAACACACAAACTCAGTTCCTATCTCTCCCCAGCATCCACCCCACCCCTCAAAAAGACACCCAAAGAATTGTAAACTAGAAATACAATGTTGGAAAAGCTAACAATCTAGTTTCAGTTTCAGCTTTGACCTTAGTTGTATACCCTAAGGAAGAAAAACAATGGCAATAACATGAAGAACATGATTTTAATAGAGAACTGATAGAATGACAGCTCCAGAAAAACAATTAAATAGAAGAAGAGATATCCAAAGGCACTGTCATTGAAGATATTAAGAAGAAACTGGAAATAAGTTAAAAAGAGAAAAAAATTAGAACCAAAAGAAGTTTTCAGTTTTGAATTCATATTTCCATTTTTTCAGTCTAGACTGATTTCTGCTTTCAGTGAGCCAAGACACTGATTTCTATATGAGCAATGTAAGGTATGTCCGAAAGGCAGGAATTCACCCTGCTTTTTTTCCTTTTTCTGTTATTGTCTTAATTTGTTTCTTGTTTTATTGTCTTCATTTTCATTTTCAAAACACTAGTTCAATGACCAGAATGCTAGCCTATTGTAATGCACAGGGGCTAGTGCTTGTTATGAATTTCATTACAAAAGGCACTCAGACTCCATAAAGTATTGAATAAAAATACCATTTATTGGCACTAACGCTAGAAGGGGAAAGAGCATAGTGTAGATATTTTTACAACCCTTCAGACGGACCTATGGGCAAAACACACTGCACAGATCCTGCCTTTAGTGCTTGTATAGGATTTTCTCAGCAGTGGGCAATTCTATGCACCATTTCTAGAGTCAAGCAAATGTTCACATGAAAACATGCTGCTTCACATCAAGAGAAAGATAAGCACACACAGATGGAGTAATTGCTGGTGCCAAGTGGGAGCTGCCTGCAGGCTCCCTGGGTATGAATAGCTGGTGCAGTTTGTGCTGTGGCCAGTGCTGTGTGTGGGATGGCACAGCCCTGCGCCGTGCTCAGGTCACCTGGCAGGGGGATCATTATCTTCTCCATCAGCAATGTCCTCCCATTAGCACACCTACGCTTGGGGGCCAGGGTGTAAGCACTAAATCTTTTTACCGGGCTGGCTTAAGATGTTCTCTGTGTTCCTAATTTAAAAATACTATTTGCATCTACATGGGATGTTGATGAAGCGAAGTTATGTGATGGGACTCGGGCAGTGCAGCAACTCCTGCCATGAATAACTACTAGACTTTAAACTTAGGAAAAAAGATTGTTCTCCATACTTTTTTCGTGTTACCCTTATCACATCTTTCATTTCACACATTGTTATTTCTTTACTTTCTACAGATATTATTTTATTTTCTGTCCTTCTCCTAGTTTCTTTTATAGTTATTTTTTTAGTTTAACTTTCTGGCTAAGCTAAAGAGGAGAGGAGGAGTGCACTCCAGGCTATATGATGTTCTTCAGTGCGTGGCATGAAAGTGGAAATTAATAAAGAGTAGCTTTGAGGCTTCAAGCAAGGATTGGCACCATTAATCATATGGCTGAGCCACAGTAAACAGGTAAAATTGAAGCTGAAGATGACACAGTTGAGTTGTATTAATTTGTAACACTTTCAAGACATTGGTATCTACACTGTCCTAAGAGTTCTTAATAAAGGCAATAAATACATGAAAACACAGAAGAAAAACACAAAACCATGATTTGTTTTTGGATTATAAAAAGTGAAATAAATTTCTAGATTCCCAAACGTCGTAAAACTAGGCACATAGTAAACACCTCAGTATAGAAACAGGTAACCATACAATTAAGATAACTGGGATTACATACAGTTAAATAACAATGTACTCTATTTCTAAAATTAGAAATATTAGAACCAGATTTAACCACTTAAATAACAAAATCGCACAGCTAATGAAAATGACGCTTGTAAAAATATCTGTCTTACCTCATTTTTCTTTCTTTTTTTTTTTAACTAGAATTTTCACAAAGCCCCCTGGTGTCCATGTCTAAAGGTACAATATGTTTAACTATCTCTTTACAGAAATGAACTTAAGAAAAATCTGTTATACTGAAAAATTATTCACTATATCACTAAACATAGAATCTACTTACTATCTAGTATAATGTTAAGTGATAATGTTAAGGATAGAGAAAATGTTCATGAGAAAACTTTTAAAATGCAGATTTTGGAAGAGGAAATAAAGGCAAAAGCTAAGGGAAGCATTTGGAATGTTAATTTGCATATGTCAGTATGCAAGCTCATTAAAAATCAAAAAGCAAAAAAAATGAAAGTGGTGTTAATTTAGCTACCAAAGGGATTCAACTCACTTCTCTGTAGTTAAAAAAGGTAAAAATAACATTAATCTTGGTTTATTGTGAGCATGTGTGAGACAGTAGAATGCAATGAGTGCACTTTTCACATACTTCCCTCAAGGTTAGATTTTTTGGAAAGAGGTTTGCAACAGAAGGTATTTGTCAGTTAATCAGCTGGTGTTTTGATGAAATTTTCTGGTTCTCTATCTCATGACTAGTTCCTATGACAATCATAGTTGTAAGGTACAGAAAAACAGATTGTCCTACCTGCAAAGGCATGGGTAATATTAGTTTTGGAAATGAGACAAATTTCACATGGAAAAAAGACACGTAGAAATCTGCTGGGATTTTCTGGGAAAATCTTCTTCCATTATTCAAATCTTCTTTCTAATACCATGGAAGGAAAAAATTATCAGTTGCTCAATTATTAGCCAACATTACTGTAGTAAATCATAAAAATACAAATTCATGGTTGGAGAAATTGTAACCTTGTAGTTAGAACATATTGTATTTAGTTGTTTTTTTAATTGACTTTGTAACTCATTCCAGAAGTAGTCATGTACATACTGTAATGGGGGGGTGCAAGGTGATTTCCAAACTCTTAAGAAGTGTTTTAGTCAATCAGTCTGGGATTAATCTCCAGTATGAAAACAATGACAATGTTCTTCACCAATCTTCTCCAATGTACACTTTCTGTAATGAAAAATGCTGATATTTCTGAGAAGTATGGGAAGGAATGATAGCAGTCCTGAATCTACATGTTTTCCCCTTTCCAAATAAATAACTAACAACTTTGTTAAGGCTGAACTTCTGAGCGTTTTCAAGTGTTAGAACCAGAATCATCAAACATTTAAGGTTGGAAGGGACGTCTGCGGGTCATTCTGAAATCAAAACTAGCTAAGAAATTAGGTCAAGTTGTGGAAGACCTTGTCCAGTCAAGTTGTGAAAATCCCCAAGGATGGACTTTCACAGTGGGCACACTGTTCCAGTGCTTAACCTCTCTCATGGTGAACTTTAATTTAAAACTGTATGTCTAAGGAATTTCCCATGCCTACTCAGAATTTTCCTTGCCATAACTTGTTCTTTGCCTCTTGTCCTTTCACTGTGTGTATCCAAGAAAAATTTGGCTCCGTGTTCTTTATGAGCACCCTTATGTAGTGGAAGGCTGCTCTTAGATCACTAGTAAGGGGGACCCTTAATATTCTTTCCTCCAGGCTGAAAAATCCCAGCTTTCTCAGCAGCTGCTCAATGCGGTATAATCCAGCCCCTTGACAATCTCACTGGCCTTGGCTGGACTTGTTCCGTTTGCTAGTATCTGTCTTGTACTGCAAAGCCCCAAACTGGACACGGTCCTCCATGTGAGATTTCACAGGTGCCAAAAAGAAGGGAAGAAGCACTTCCCTGCTGCTTACTCTCTCCCTGATGCAGCTGAGGGTTTGGGTAGTTTTCATCGCTGTGAGAGCATAACAATGACTCATGGTCAGCTTGGGTGTCCATCAGGGCCCTGGGTCCTTTCCTGCAAAGCTGCTTTCTGCAGCCAGTTGGCTCTTGGCCGGTGCCACTGCTCAGGGTTTCCATCCACCTTGTAGCCTTTTCAGTTTGGCTGGTAGGATGCTATTGGAGGCTGTCTGAAAAACCTTGCTAAGGTCATGGTAAATGAGATCAACTAAGTCAGTCATTTCATCATAGAAGGCAACCCAGTTGGCCAGGAATGGTTAGTAAATTGTGGTAAATCTCTGCTGGATGTTCCAATGAACCTTTCTGATATTTGGCCAGGACTAAAGGAGCTTCCCCGCTGAGGTGACAGAGAAGATAAAATGCTCTTAAGCTTTCACATGTACATTCACATAACCTTCTGATGAAGTCTTGGTATATAGTAAACAAATGTGCTCCCTAACTAGTGAAAAAAGGATGGTGTTCTGTAAATAAACTGTTGTTTATAGCTGGAAGAATTAACATCACAGGATTGAGATAGTCTCTGTTCCTGTGCTTGTATGAGATCATGTTCTGCTACTCGTCTAACAAGGGGTATTCCCTCGGTACCCTTCCCTTGCTTATGCAGTTGTTCAGTTTGCTGCCCATAATTTATCTTATTCCGTTGGGGATTGATCTTAGCTTCAGGGCCTCCTTCAGGTGCTTTGGGATCTGGGATTGTGTCCTTTCACTCAAGAGAACACCAAGAGATTGTGTAGAAACACCTCCTTGCATGTTTTCTTTCTGTCCTTTAAACATTCCAGTAATCTAATTCACTTTCCACTCTTGCTTTCCGTGTTACCTCTTTTAAATTTTCAAAAATACATGCCCGACGTGTTGGGTTTTTTTCCTGGTTTAACTTCTGATAATTTTCAGTTTCAGATGACAGTACTTAATAAAAAAGCTCCTCCTAAATTACAGATATATTGTCTGAGCATTCATTTTTTATATGTAAGTGCATTGTGTATATGTATAATATACATATACTGTCCATGCTAGCATCTAGAATCAACTATTTTAATGTTTGTCCAGTTGTGGAAGAAGCGGAGAGAAGATTACTTAGCCTCTTAGCAGCAATCCCACTCAAAGGCCCCAGTAGCAGTTTATGCAGTATGCAGTTACAGAGTCTCCCTGAGACCCTCTAATTAACATTGGACAAATAAGAAATAAAAGAAGCACAGCTAAATCTTTGTCTTTCAGTCCAAACATGTTGATGAAGTTTGTTTGAAAATGATTTAAAAAACAGGATTATTTTTCATTTCCTAAAGCCCTCAGTGCTTAGAGTAGCCTATGAAATCACACTATTCAATGCAGGGTGCCTGGGAGCGGTTGAATGGTCGCATAGATTTGAGCCATATTCTGGCTGTACGTTTTGCTTAGTTCAGCTTTTTTTTAATAAATTCTTTGATTGATTTCCCCCCCACACCCACCCAAAATGAATTGCCAAAGATGTCAGTTGTGTTTTACTCAGGTTTTGCTTGAACACCTGCGAACTGACTTCCCAGGCATTTAGCAGCTGAGGAGTAGAATATTTGAGGGATTTGGGGGTTGTATTTATTTCTAATGTGGAGAAACCCTCTTGGCCCACACTCTGTATATTCATTGTCATCTGCTATTGCTGTGTTGCCTTTTTTGGCCTGAAGACTGTATCACAATCTGGTATGTTTTGGAAAGAGAGTCAAAGCCCAGGAGAAGATGATTAGGGAGAATTAACACAAACAACAAGATGCATGGACAGAAGAGCCTGACTGAGAATCTTTGCATCTGAAGTACATCTGGACTGACTTTGAGAGTGGCAAGAAAGGTATTAATCACTACCTCTATTAATCACCATAATCAATACTGTGCTCAGTTTCTCATTCCACTTTCTTGAAAGTAAGCTGTGCTGAGTACATTAAACAAATTACCATTAAAGAACTGATCAAAACAAATCGTATTTAACACAAATGCATGCTATACCAAAAATGCCATGCACACTTTAATTCTCTGTTCAGAAACTTAATGTTGGTGCAGTTCCTGGACAGTAGTAAAGAGCTGTGAAAAGGATGGGAGAGTGGATGAAAATTCAAAAGTGGATAAAAAAATTTCCAAGGAATTTGAAATAAAGAGAACTTCATCCTGAAATTGTATCAGAAAAACCCCAAATTAGTTCGTTTATTAGAATTAACTATCCCACTCATGCAAATTTGTGATGAACTTCTTAACGTGTATTTGCATATTTTATAAAACATATGTGTTCCTTCCTACTGCTTTCCCCATCAGTATTACAACTTCATCTTTCCTTGAGTTTGTACGCATTTGTATTAGGTAGTGTGATAAGAAAATTTGTGGGTCCTGAGACGAAGATCAGCATAGACTTTACGTTGATCACCCGTGTTAGCACTCACGTGATCCTGGAGCATGTAGTTGAGTTGTAGCCTAAAAAAGTATAGCTTATGTTTGTAAGAGCAATAATCATGCTTTTTACAGCAGTGCCTAGGAACTAAGATCAGCATTCAGTTTTTGCAGGTACTCTCTACGTACAGGGAAACCAGCAGAAGAGCTACAATATAAACAGGCAAAGCAGCCAAGAAAACCAGTCACTTGGCTGGCAGAAAATGTCACTTTGTTTCCTTGGTTTTCAGAGTTCTTGAGGTGATACCTTTGTCCCATCTGGCTCATGGAAATTAAAATTCCAAACTGGCAGTGTTGTCTGTGTAAAAGAGGGGCAAATAATCTTAAACATGTAAGATTCTGAGGGCAGCCTAAAATGAAAATTATGCATAGTTTTTTTCTCAAGGACGGAAAATACCCCTGATTAAAACAAAAAACATTTATGAAGTATTAGGATTTAATTCACTGGTAAAATTGGTACTATCATCACCATTCACTCTGAATCACGTTTGCAGAACGTGGAATTTATGTTATAGCTATGAACATGATGGTTTCTTCTTTTTCTGTTCTTTTTCTCTTCAGGTGACTTATTTCTGCACTTTACAAATTATTAGTAATAATGGTTAATTTTGTCTGGATCATAAATGAGCTATAGCTATACCTACTATAGCTATACCTTAGCTATACCTACTTTCTAAAATATCTCCAGTATAATATTTTGATTTTATAACTATTTTAAAAGTGGAAAAAAAACATATGCAGGGAATAGAGTCCTAGAAAGCCCAAAGTAGATGTAGGGTGAGTTCAAGTCACAGTCTGATTCTGTAAGGTTCACAGTGATTAAAGCATGAAAAAGTACTAATGTTTTTCAACCCCCCTGCAAAAGTACTTAATTCCTCTTTATGAGCTTTTTTTTTTAAAAAAAACCCCAACATATTGATAGAAATAGCTAAGAAAAACTAAGAAAAACTATTCTGGGGTGGGTTGGGTGGCTAACAGCAATTGGAAATGATAAAAAAACAGAGTTGCCACACCAGCAACTCACATCCAGAATAATCCATTTTGTGTCCCTTGTTTCCATTTTGTGTCCCTTGTTTCCATTTTCTTTGGGAAAGACAAAACAGAAACATATCAGCTAAGTTAGTTGGGTTTTTTTTTCCCCTAACCAACCTACAATTGGAAAGCTCAAGTATTCTGAGGAAAATGTAAGATTTCCAACCAGCTGGTTTATTCAAACCTTCTAACATGTACTTTCACATATTTCTGTATGTTCTCCTGTGAATTTTTACAAAGGTTTTCAGGCAGATAATATGGGCAAATATATCTTGACTTGCTGTTTTGCATAATGATTTCATGTCCTGTCTTAGGATGAATCTAGAATGCTCATTTGATTTAAATAAACTGTAAGGTGAATTTGACTTGCTATGGGCTTGCCCAAGAATGGATGCTGGGTAGTAAATAACTCCACTGCATATAACAGCTGGCTTTCTCAGGTCCTGGTTAGGTTTTTTTTGCAGGAGTAGGGAATTCTGTTTCTGAATGAAGCATAAATTATTTCAGTCAAAAAAAGCACAAGGTATCAAGCAACAAAAATGTGTCAGAATTAAATTCTTGAGTAATATGCTAGTGATCTCTTCAGGAAAAAGAGGATGTTTTTCTTCCACTCCCCATCATAGGTTTGGGGTTTTTTCTTTCATTTTTCATTAGCTGTAGTGTTGTTTTTACTCCTTGAATGCAGATGTTCTTTTGCTTTGCAGTAATTATCAGAGTGTGTCAGTGGTTGCTGATGCATTTATTGCTTCCCTCTGCACAAATTTCCCTAAAGAATTTGCTATATTGGGAACACAGCTGTTTTTCCATGCCTCTGTTTGCATTTCATATGCTTGCAGTGCATGGCCAGCCTCACAGTAAAGTTTCTTTAGCAGAAGGAAGAGTTATACAAAGTCTAGTCGTACATTAGTTCTGTGGAGCAAGCATGTTGAACATATATTCTGTCTCTAAATCAAGAGCTTTAAAATCACTGGGAGCAAGGTAAAGGTGCAGCTTCAAAGTTGTGGAGTATAATTAATTTTGTTTTAAAAATAACTGGTTTTCTATGATGCTCTAACGCAGTTAGAAATCATCAAGCATTTCCCTCCTCTGGTCTATGATTTGATTTTTCTGCAAAGTAATTGTAACCATTATGTGCATTATAGAGCAATAGTATTAAAGATTAAAGCTAGAAATGATTAGACTTTGCCTTACACTACTGTATTTGAAAATAGGTTCCTGAGGAGGAAGTTTTCTGACATTTTTTTCTTAATTCTTCTGTTGTCATTCTGACACTTACCTGAAAAAAACACACTACATCAGCTACAGCAAATTCAGCTAGTTGGAGATAAAGTATTTGTTTCTGCTATGCTGATGGGACCTGTGGATTTTACATCTGCTGACTCCTTTTATTAAATATTTGATCAAGTTTTATTATTTCTAATGGGTTTACTTCTTTGAAATGATGGAGCTATGACTGCTCAGTCCCACTGAGGTTATAGGCAAAGGAATCTGACAGTTGCTGGATTTTATTTTTAAGAAGCATCAAAAGACAAGGATTTGATGGTCGTATCTGGGTGAAATATCAGTCTTTGTGGGTCCATATGACATTCAGAAATGTTTCTGAGTAAAGATTAATTACTTTTTAAAGAATTTTATTTTTTTTCCTAGAAACTTTTAACAAAAAGGAACTGATTCTACATTTATCTATCCAGTACTACATCACAATCTAGTCCTATTTACTTAATTTTACCACATGCTACACTCCACCCAGGCTACTACAATATAAACATTTTTTTCTATTTATATCTTAAGAATACTTGAACTCGTATTTGAAGATGTGTGCAAGTAAATACTGTAACGGCGCAAGAGCAGTGGGAAGGTCAATTAATACAGATGCTGAGGATGCTATATTGTGTCATATTTGAGTTCTCACACTAAAATGTGTCTCTGATTTCTGACTATGCATATCAAAATAGAAAATCTGGAGAGCCAAGCATACTAATACTTAGATTCCAAAGAGATATATGCTCATGAGAAGGCAGGTGGTAACAAATGTTACCTTCTTGTAGGTAGGAGGGCTCTGCAGAGGGACCTGG
>NW_009223497.1:0-27625 GCF_000690835.1 Fulmarus glacialis | reverse complement strand
CTTTTCCAACCTTTATGATTCTATGATTTCTGGAAATTTGAGTAAGGAAATTGGAAAATGCACATGAAAACAGTGATGGCCTGAGTCATGGTAATTTTTTTTTTTTTAAACACAATAGAATTCTCCGAGACCAATATTATAAAATCCTCTGGAGCAGTTGTCCAAATTCATCATAGACAAATACATGGTGTTAACTGGAAGAATATTTTTCTCAGAAATCTAGCACAAGTGCAAAATGGCAGGTATCACTAGAAAAGGAAACACAAGAAACTGAAATAACTAAGGCAGTTTTAAATTATCGGACAGAAGATCGTTCAGTGTTTTTGATGGACACTACCTTTTTGAAACCTCTTCTGGGTGTGGTGGAAGAACATAGGTGAACTATAGAATAAGATTATTAGACATAAGATTTTGAAAACATTGGGGACGTGATTCATCATATTACATACATTACAAGATTACTCGTAATATGTTTTATTTTGAGGTTTTAAATAGCCTTACTTTGGATTTTGAATAGCCTTACTTTGGTCAAAAGAGTCTTTTAATATGTAATTGGAATGTACCTGTGTCCTGGTTTTGGCTGGGATAGGGTTAAATTTCTTGCTAGTGCTGTGTTTTGGATTTAGTATGAGGAGAATGTTGATAACACACTGATGTTCTCAGTTGTTGCTAAGTGCCCTCCTAGTCCAAGGACAGCTCCCATGTCTACTGACTGAGCTGGGGACACAAGGTGGGAGGGAACATAATCAGGACAGCCAGCCCAGCTGGCCAATGGAGTATTCCATACCATGTGACATCATGATCAGTATATGAATGGTAGGCGTGATCCAGGAAGTACCGATCGCTACTTGGTTATCGGTCAGCGCAGGTGGTGAGCAATTGCATTGTGCATCACTCATTTTGTATATTCTATCACTATTATTATTATTTTCCCTTTTCTGTTGTATTAAACTGTCTTTATCTCACCCCATGAGTTTTTCTCACCCTCCCCCTTCTGATTCTCTCCCCGCCCCACCGGCGGGGGAAGTGAGCGAGCGGCTGCATGGGATTTGGCTGCCTGCCAGGTTAAACCACGACAACCTGAAATAGAATCCCATCATAATCTTACCAAAACAACTGAACATTCATTTTAATAATGTGCATTTTTATTTGGTATTTGAAACCCTTCAGTAGTTTTGGCTGAAAAACTGATTTTAAAAAAAAAAAACTAGAAACAGCAGTGGTGTCTACTTAATTTTTTTGTTGGAGAAATAATTTTTAATGCATGTGTCAGGCAAAAATAACTTGAAAGGTGTGATAAAATCTGAATATTTTAGTGGAGTTCAGTCCCTTTCTTAGGATATGTTCTAGTTTCTGAGTAGAGCAATGGTTCATATATCTTGTTTAGTTAAGCTCTTTCTCCTTTGTCTGTGGTGCCACAGTGGAGAATCTGGGGTGATCTAAAAAGGTCCCTTCCAACCAAAATGATTCTGTGATCTGCTATCTATATTTAAATCATTGCTTAACAAATTTTTGAAACTTGGGTTGTTAATTTGGGGGGGGGGGGAGGAGGAGGGGAAGCAAAAAACAAACTCCCTCCCTTCCCAAAGTGGCCACTGACCTACATTAAGATCTGAATACCAAAAGACATTGAAAAAACTGACAAACTGTAGAAGAAGATAAAGAAAACATTACTACTTGATTTCACAAAAGACAAAAGTAATAGCAGTACCTGAAGAGATTTGGTGTCCTGAAATGCTCACACATTTCAATACCAGTGGGCCATCCTTCAAGAACCCAGCTCATTGAAAATGCCCTAAGCAGAAAGTATGTGGAAAAAAGTTGTCAAGAAAAGACACTTTTGTTTTTATTTTCATGTGACATCTAGTCTATATTGACTGAAATTCTGAATGCAGGATTTGTTTCTGACATGCGATGTAGCAGCAAGCGGCACACTGCCAGGGTATATCGTGTCTTTCCTGGATTCCATCCAACTGCAATTCAGGAAGTGAGGATTAGAAAAGGTTGCTTTAAGACCACTGCAAAAAACCAGAAATGACACTATATCTCTCTGGAGATATTTTTTAATCTTTTATTTCACTGTTTTTTTAATAATACATCTATAATTTAACTAATACATAAAATTTGGAAGATACCTTTCATAATATTAGATTTTTTAATCTTTCTTATTTGGGAGGAGGATACCATCTGTGTAATTATTTTTCTGACTTTATATTTTAATTTTGGAAAACTCTCAACCTACCAAGGCCTGGTCTGCAGTCTATTCATTTGCATCTTCATATCCTGTGGGAAGGAGGAATTGGATATGGCTTTGGTTTATAAGTTGTACCAATAAGGCCTATGTGCAGGAAGGATACATGTTAGAGCAGGTCACAGTTCTTTCAGTGTGTTGTCTTTTACACCCTTTTCTTAAAACAGATGTATGAGCTCACCCTGATGAATACTAGCAATTCTCGTCTAGCTGATGATTCTAGGCTCTTTGAAGCATGCTCAGAGTCTGATGCTTTGTCTTCAATGGATGGGCCTGTCTTCTTTTCCTTTCAGTTTTCTGAAGACGAAAACATGCAGTATTAATATGAGACAGGTATTTCTTGGTAGTCAGTTAATGACCAGTGCTTTCCATTCAGTGTTCCAGTGGGCACACAGTGTTGCCATCTGGTAGCTGCTTATACAGTCAATAAGTATTTCTTTTCTTCAGTCCACATGTTCAGGCTGACTTTGGCAACTGGGACATAAGGTGTAAGCCAGTCACCCACACTGGAACACATCATGAATGTCTGTGATACTTATGGCTAGTAAGTCACCTATTTTCATTAGTAAAAACAGGACAATTCCTGAAAAAAATCTAAATAAACATGCTCTGCCTACATTAGAAATGGTATGTTTTCACAAAGGTTGATAATAGGTGGAATAACACAACAGAAAAATAGTTTGGGAAGAAAAATGTGGTGGACTCGGGTAGAAGGAGAGAGGAATGTTATTTCAGTAGCTGCTGTGTAATTGGAATACCCATGTGTAGAAACACTAGTTTAATATCTCAAGAAGTAGAAAACCTGACAAGATAACACTGTAATTGCTGTGTAGATTGCATTCACAGCAACCCCATAAATAGATCTGTCTAGGTGAAATCGGTGAGCAGCTGACTGGTAGCAGTCAGGAGTTACAGGGAGTAGCGAATGCTATCCATCTCAGAGTAAGGAAACCTTTACACTTGCAGAGAGGGGGAAAAATATCAGTAACTGTAAAAGAACTTGAAAGCTGTTTTTGAAAAGCTTAGAACGCAGACACTTTTTGGCCTACTGTGTCAAATGTGCGTAAAGAAGTAGTGGCATGATGCCAGCTCTAAGTATTGCAGCAGATGGCACTGCTTTCTCTTGTCAGGATTTTGAAAATAGATCTGGCTTTCCACAGAGAAGCAGTTTACAGGATGGAAGAAGAATACTGCGCAATATCTAGAGGTTGACCTACGGAGTGAAATACAGTATTTTTTGGCAACTTTCTGCTGGACACCTAGCATGAGTTCTGGGAAAAGTCCAGTACCAAAGCAAATTATTATGGCACGTATTGTCACCATGCCAAGCGTATTTCACTGTGGAAAGTCTCCTGCCACAAATACTTGAATGTTTTTAAAGGATTATAGAAGTCCGAAATACATTATCTCTTAGTTCTTTGCTCTTACTTCCAGAAAACTATATGATTTGTTTGTTTAGTAGGTTATTTTGGAAGTATTTTTATTTCTACAGTTGTCCTGCTTCTAACTCCAAAGAACTGATCATGAGGTCAGTTCGCTGTGAAGCAAAATTAAAATTAATACTATAAATTTATTGAGAACTAGTATTAGGTTTTGGTATTTCATAGGGAGAGAAAAGACTTTTTATAGTTCTGAATCACAAAAAGTAGCTTGTTTTTTAAGCCTTTATCAAATTTCAGAATATAAATGATGGCTTCTGGTTCGCATTTACTAGTAGTCAATGACCTTGTTTAGGACCTCAGTTTATTCAAGTAATTGTTCACTGCCAGATAATGCTCTTTCATCGTCAGTCACTGATTGATTTCTGGGAGAGAAAAGACTTTTTATAGTTCTGAATCACAAAAAGTAGCTTGTTTTTTAAGCCTTTATCAAATTTCAGAATATAAATGATGGCTTCTGGTTCGCATTTACTAGTAGTCAATGACCTTGTTTAGGACCTCAGTTTATTCAAGTAATTGTTCACTGCCAGATAATGCTCTTTCATCGTCAGTCACTGATTGATTTCTGTAGATGTTGGGAGAAATAAAAGGCAGAAATCTTTTTAAAAGCATGGGATTTTTCACTATAAATGGCCAAGTTTTGTTTGGTTTCATCAATTGTTTTTTTTAAAGTTTGAGTGGATGCGTGGATAGATAACATAATTGTGTGTGTGTGTATATATATTTCTTAAATACACTTTTATTATGAAAACAGCTTAACGCTAAATGTATATTATGTATTCAAGCCACAGTTAAAGTTGTATGCATTAATTACAGGTTTATCGATAGATTATGGGGAGAACAAAATCTACTGGATCAGTTCAGGAAATGGAACCATAAATAGATGCAACTTGGATGGTGGTAATCTTGAAATAATAGAGTCAATGAAAGAAGACTTAACAAAAGCCACAGCTTTAACCATTATGGGTAAGTCCAGTAGTAACAACTTAGTTTTTAAATGATTGGAAGCTAATTAATAATGAAATATCAAAAGCTTGGAGAAGCTATTGTTGTTTTAATGTAAATAATACATACAATACATTTACTAGTGAGAGTGTTTTGTTTGTGAAAAACATTTTTATATTTCATTGAACAGTTTACAATCTGTATTATAAGTATATGTTTCTAAATACAGTCTTGCATATGTATACACAGGATGAAGGTAACAGACTGATGGCTTATATTTACTATAGTTACTTGTAAAGCATATTGGAAGGAGGTGTGTTATGCTCTTTGTTACAGAGAATTATTTATTACTTGTTTCTGCTGCTGCTCACTTCTTTCTACTATCTTAGTTCAGAATAGCTCTAGTTTGTTGGATTGGCTTGCACTTTGTGAAGACTTCTTTGGGTTATGAATTGGTGATTGATGATTTGGATAAATTGATGGTTTGGATTTTCAGATGTCTGGGTGTATTAAATTGGTTAAAAAAAAATTCTGTTTGTTATGCTTTGCACATTAGAAATGTTTAGAATGTTCAAAAACATCTAAAATATATTAAAAAAAAAAATATCAAAAGAAGAACGGTAACATAAGGAAAAATTCCTAAAAAGTTCAAGAAGTCTTTAAGTTGCAGATTACTGAATATTATGAGAATATTGCTTCAAATTGACTGTTTCTCATATGCATCTTCAACTCTTGGCGCTTGCTGGAGCAAGGATACAGTGTGTTAAGAAATTCCAGTCTGACTCAGAACTAGTATTTATATTATTCTAGAGATAACTTGCTTCTGTAGCTTTTCATATTTCTTCCAAATGCTTTGCTGACCTCTGTTCTAGTTCAATTAAAAATTATTTATATTTATCTTGGATGTTCCAAAAAAAAGTTCAGTTGATAAGTAGACTTTTGTTGGGATAGTTGGCTCATCAACTGCCAGAGTCTTCTTATAAAGTATTTTATTTGATTGATTGATTATATAATGTACATATTGATGGTGTGCTTGTGAAAGTTATGCTAAATAAAATCCAAAGACTTTATGCACATGGTGTAAATTAAGTCATATTTTAAAGTACTAACTGCTAAAATAGGGGGGGGGTTTATACACATATTTGGCCAGTATTGAACTCTGAATGCTGTCAAAATCTGTTAGAGAGGGGATGCTTTTATATATGCATTCATAAACAAAAGCAAGTTTTGTGTCAGAAGGAGTCATGAATGTTAATATAGACAAATTGTCTTTCGTTGATTTGATTGTGACTAGAAATAGAATGAATAGATGACCTTTACTTTAGGGAGCTATTGGAAGTCTCTAATATGAAATGTTGTAAAGAGTATTTGTTCATATTGTCATTGAGATGTCTGTGGTATCAAGTCTTCATCTGTGATTCACAGTGATGATCCGTCTGGGATATTGAATAAAGAGTTTATAGCTGTCATTTAAAGAAGAGTGTTTCATGCTTGTTTGCGTGAAAGTAGTTGAATTTTTGCAGGTGTAGAGATGCGAGAATTTCAGCTGTTTTTAAACATATATACATCTAATATTCCTCATTTGGGATGCTTTGTTTTTATGGGTGGTGGCAATTCTTCCTACTCAAAATTGGTAAACAAAACTTACAAGGTGTTTGGGGTTTTCTGTTTGTTTTGCTTTTGGATTTTGTCTGTTTTGGAGCCATAGTTGTGACAAACTGCAATATGACATTGCAGTATGATTCTGTATATAAATCTGTTGGAGAAAAGTGCAAACCAATACAGTTTTATAAACAGTCCTGTATGTGCTGATTGAAAAACATGAAAAGTTTCTGTATTCTTTTCTCCTGTATGTTTTTATGTTGTGGAACATACTGTAGCAACATAAATGCCATCTATTTTCCTGAAATGCTGGTGGCTTTACATCAGCTTCTTCTACTTAGGCTTTTGTGCATGTAAAATGGATTGGAACAGAAAATCCAATGTGATACGAAGCAAGATAACAGATCTGTAATTGATAAATGATCATAACTAATAATAGATAAATAAAGAAGAATGAATAATTTGTGTTAATGTAAGATTTAATATGATAGTGTGTGAAAATTCAGTACCCCTGTTGATCTGTTTGCCTACAGGTTTAATAGGAAGTTTTAGCAGGTGAATCACAGTAATTATGATGTTTATTGCATCATTTTTGGTTCATTTCATAAATTTTCCTGACTGCTTTTATCTAAAAACACAGTAAACACATAAAAAACCAACATGTTTTTTCTCTGTGTATATACTAAGCTAACTTTTTGAATTCATCAGTGACTGAAATGAAAACAGATATGACATCTGTGCCCAAACTCTTAACTGGTTTGTGGCATTTAGGTTCCACTCAGTGCTACAGAGTCCTGTAGGCTTCTGCTGTCTTTTGCATTTTTCTATCTTTTGCATTTAGTGTCTCCCCAAGTAAAAGCAGTATTTTGGACAGCTTATGTTTTCTGTTTCTTTAAGTGTATGATCATGTTGTAATGTTGGGTTATGTTTCCACCGGGGCAGAAAGAGGAGATAGAGTTGGGTATTTTGAGACTTCCTTTGTACAGTAGTCTCACCAGGTCATACATCGGTCGGTTGTTGTTGATCATCAGAACTTTTATTGGTCTGAAGAGCTAAAACAAGGAAATGGTGGAGGGAACCTCGGTGGATTGAGTGGACAGGGTAATGTGATCTGAGATAGCCCTGGTTCCTATGCCTCCCTCCCCGCCGCCAAGGGTAGGTGAACTGGGGGAGAAAGGTTTGTCGTAAAAATTGACAGTCTATAAATGAAAAAAATGAAAGTATATAAATTTACTATACCAGTGATCTCTTCTAGCACCTCAGTCCTTCTTGGTTCTGAAAATTTTTTTAGCTGTTTGTGAAGCATCTCCTTACTAGCATCTTTCCCAGCCATCAGAGCCTCCTTGTCAGAAAGCAAGAGCTCCCAGAGACACCTAAGGATAATCCAGTAGTCTGCGTGAAGAGCTAGTGTCTTCCTTTTTTTGTCTGGACAGCCTTTTACACAAAAAACTAACAGATCTTCTCACAGTTTCCAGTGTTTTTTGCTATATCTTATAGTTTACATTCCAGAAGATTTTTCAGAACTATAAAAAACTAATGACTGTCAGAGTCTTGGCCCAAGACTGACTTCTTTCTTGCTTTGGTAATCTCTGTGCTGTTCCAGTATCTCTGTGTTATCTTGACCTTTGATTCTGTTAATTTCAAAATGGGAAAAGAAATGAGAAGCAGTTAGGCACTCCACGGTTATGTACTGTGATATGAACTCAATAAATAATGCTAAGACAGTAAAGTTTTGGTTTGCTTTTTAATATAGGTTATGGAGTAGTTCAGAGCTTCACCAGGCAATGACGAATGCCACTCCCCTTTAGTACTACTCCTCAATCTCCTCATTGTTTGTACTTCATTGCTTTCAATCCCTCTATTTTAGTGTTACAGTTTAGTCGTTGTAAACTTTGTAAGTCGTCACTACTGTTTCAGATGTACTGTTGTTTAGTCCTTTCCAGGCTCTGTTTAACACTTTCTTACTATTACATCCTTTAGTGGGATCATATTGAAGGTAATGGTGAGACATGAAAAAATAATGTTAGCAAACAAGTTGGTGCCTAAGTGACTCAAGATTTATTCTTGAGGGAAATGGAAACAAGTTATATAATTCACATCTTTCTGTATTTTGTTTTTTTCATTTATTGGTTTTCTACTCAATAGTCTCAGTCATCTTTCTTTTTCCATATGCTGAGCTCCAAAATTCCTAGTCTTTTGGTGCCTGCTTTTGCTACATCTTTTTGAGCATGATATAGATGGGATGAAAATTATATTCCATTTGAAAGTAAAGCGTTTTAATATATATAAAATTACTATTTTTTCCATGCCCTTAAGCATACAAACAATTATTTTTGCTGTTGCCACTCTGTATTACAAAGATGTTGCTATAAAACCATGATGAAGTCACATTTGCTTTTCTACTCTTCCTACTTTTTCTTCAAATACACATTCACTGTGTGAAATGTCAGTGCATGCAACATCACCCATTCTTAGTTAATTTATCATTCAAAAATGCGTGTGAATGCTTTGTTTAGTGCCTCCCACTGTTTATTGTCTTGCATTTGGTCAACAGTAATTTTCTTCTGCTACTATGTTAACTATGTGTTCATTTTATTTTGTTCAAAAACGTCTGAAGTTTCTTCTGGTCTTTAGAAGCTTATCTAATTCACAGCACCCTATGCCCCGCATAATTTTCAACACGTACTACTGACACCATTTACAAGTTGATAACAAATGTATCCACTGTTTTGGAAAATCAGGATGTTCCATGTGAGAGAATCTCTGATTTTCTTATACAATACAGTGATATTCTTTTCAACATTAAGTGAATGCTTCCTATACTTGTGTTAAGGTTTGAGTTTAATATACCATATTCAGTATCTGATTTCAGCAATTTTCCTGGTAGCCAGTGTCTGAGTGTGATCAAATTATATACATGTATTTGGCATTCTGCAAGAAGTCTTATTTCCTGCCTTCCAAGTTACGTAATGAAAATGGTTCCTTGACTGTAACTGAAACTTGTTGGAAATTTATCGTGAGAACTATATGTATTTCTGGATTGGTGAGCAGAGTTACTATATTACAAGATTTGGATTACAAAGGAACTGCAGCAATATCTGATGTATTTCCAAACTGGCATATTCTTTCTTGAATGATATATGGCTCTGAATCATAAACTGAGCATTGCTAGAAAAGCATTGATTAGTTACTGTAAGTTTGTAGCTGAGAAGAAAAAGATATTGAAGGCTTCTGTCAGCTGTCTTGGTGAAGGTATTTGATTGGATTTTGTGGCAGGTCCTCACAGAAATACAGTTTACACAAAATCACAAAATTCAGCTCATTTCATTACAAAATAGGAATATGATGTAGGTTGTGTAGATTGTATAATGAGGATATAATTTGTTGTGCATTGGTAATTTTATTTTTTAAATACTTTTGGTAGAAACCTCACGTGAAATACTCCATGATGCTAAGTAGTAGCCTTTTTCTAGTTGTTTACTAATATAAAATAGAGTAACTTCATATGAATGATTCTATGTATAAGTGCTATTTCTGTTGAAATTAATGGAAAAAAAAAATTCAAGCAGCAATACAACAAAATCAGACACATATAGCTTTTCAATGGGAGTGTAGGTATTAGAACAATGTCTTTTGAACACAAACTGTATATAATACAGCCATCAAGGTGTATTATCCAACAATCAAAACAGACAGTAACAGTTACAGTATTTCATTTTAGACAGAAAATGTGGGTTCATATTACCAAAATACATTCATGCTGCCATTTACTTTCATCATGTGGTTAAATGATATATTGGTTATTTGATTTTTGTTTTATCCTAAATAAAGTTTCAAAAATAACTCCAGAATGCATTTCTAGTAACTCAAATGGTGGGAGCTGTGACTTTGCTGGATGTAGTTGCGAAGTGAAAGGGGCTGCTTAGATCAGGAAAATTCAAATACATACACCTTAATTTTCCAAGTCATCAGTCTTCTAATTGCCGTAACACCATTCATTACATTAGCATTAATATATGAAATATATCTAGGCAATTTGCCCAGTTCTAAGTACAGTACATAGTTGTCTTCCATAAATACTCAAACCACCGTTAATGAAAACTAATGGCCCATCAAAATTTGCATTCAGAGTACTGCCTGAAATCTCCAAAGGACTGTCCACAATGCTAGTGTAGCAATTTTTGGCATTTGAAATTGCTGTTTCCCAATATGTTGCTGCACTTAGTGCTAATTACTCAACAAAATGGATAAATACAACAATTTTAATGTATATTATAACCCGGTTTCGGCAACAAGATTGTAATTAGTGATCGAACAACACTCTTGGTAGCATAATCAAGCAAATAAATCATTTAACTTCAGTTTGATATTTAAAGGTTTCAAATAACGTTATTTCTTCCCTAGTTTGTGAAAGTAAGTTGTCTTTATGCTAAAATCAAGTGGTTTTGTAAAATCATCTACTGTATGTTAAAGTAGTCCAAAACTCTGCTTAGAATTATGGTCAAAAATAGCTGTGTAACACATTGGGGATTTTTTGGTATGAGACTGTGTTGTGGTATATATCGGCCACCCAACAGTTTCTGAACAATTAAAACCTGTATTCTTTAGGTCCTAGGGCATAACTGGCCAGCTGTGACTAGTTCATGGTTTTTGGCAAGTAGTCAAAAGAAGTTTGATCTCAAAACGTCTGTACTTCTGAATTTGTGGGTTGGTTTTTTGGGTTTGTTTTGGGTTTTTTATGTTCGGGGTTGGTTTTGGTTTGGTGTTTTGGGGTTTTTTTGTTTGTTTGAGGTGTTTTGTTTTGTTTTGTTCGGTTTT
Source organism: Fulmarus glacialis (assembly GCF_000690835.1). Taxonomy (NCBI): domain Eukaryota; kingdom Metazoa; phylum Chordata; class Aves; order Procellariiformes; family Procellariidae; genus Fulmarus; species Fulmarus glacialis. The sequence goes on along the minus strand of NW_009223497.1, from coordinate 16,570 downwards.
TTGGTTGTTAATATACCTGAAATGTCAGGATTTGCATGAGCTTCACCTTACTTAAATTGTCAGGTTGTCTTTCTCATTTAACTCCCCATCCTGTATCCATACCTCTTTCTAAAACTTGTAGTATACCATATAAATCTTCCATGTAAAAGAAGAGTAAGTACTAGTTTAGTGAGATTTTGTAAGTTATTTTTAATTAAATGTTTTTTCAGGTGTCATGTTAACAAGGATGGAAGAAGAAGATAAAAGAATCATTATGAAGCGTATTTTGAGCATTCACTTGTGATTTGTCGTGATTTGTCCTTTTTAATGGTATAGGTGGCATAGGAGACTACTCAATCTCTGTGTTCAGAGTCATGTACTTCAAGGACTAGTAATGAGTTTATGCTGTGATGATTTCTGCTTCTTGTGTCATGAAGGGAGGGAAAGAAGAAACTCTATGATCTGACATGTCTGACACCATTGATGGAAATTTTCTAGATGCTGTTAACTGTATACGAAAGCAGCAATAGTATCATTTAGTAGCTCAGTAAGCAAAAGAGGCACATGGTGCAACATTCAGTTGGTGATGTAGAAATGCTGTGGCTCTATATTAATACTAAAAGGGAGAAAGGAAACTATTTGTGGTGTAGATCATTATTGGTAATTTAACGTCTTGATTAAGCACATGCCATGCCTTCATCTCTCAGTAAAAGAATATGCAAAGTTGGATATTTGGGGGTTTTGTTTGTTTCCTTTCCCTAGAGACAGGCAGTCAGCAAACTGCAGTTTTGGGAGGCTGTCAAAACTACAGCCAAACATGAGGTTTTGCACAAAATACTAAAGAAATGTCTGAAAGAGTTTGATTGCTTCTTTGAAGTAAATGATGCAAAACACCAAAATTGTATGTGTTTTCCTTCCTTCCTGTACTCCAGTCTTAAAAAAATTTTTATGGATGGGTTTGGATATGTAAAACAGTATACTGTGCACAAGACAGTTCTAGTATACTATGCACAAGACAGCAGTCATTACCAAAATTATTTAATGGGCCATTCTGATTTGTGGTCAAACAGAGGATTTGAAGACTGAAATTGCTTCTTCACATACAATCATTTAATCAAAAAAGTTAGCCTAAACCTTAAGATAGATAATTCATTATTTTGAGTCATAATCTCACAGGAAAAAAAAGAAAAAGAAGTCAAATTCCCATGATTTCCCTTATAGATTATATCACATAGTCAGTTTTATATTCTTATCTCACATCTGTCTTTTTGTTATAATTCACACCATCAAAATTGAGCACAGGAATTTCTTGTTCTAAGGGTTGTCTGATAAAAGAATCATCAGATGCAAGCTACTATTAATTTAACAGGTTGATATCGCAGGATGATCTTTTCACTCAGTCCAATGCACCTTTGGATGCATAGGATGATAGATTTCCTTTAGATTTTACACAGGTTTCACTGGAGAGTTCCATTTGTTCTCCAAGTCTTCATATTCAGAATATTTTCATTCTGTAGATTGTTGTCTCATCATATACCTGTGAAGACTACTCAGGAAGTGCTTTTTTCCTTGATATTTTCAGAGTTTATTTTCTTTTGTGCAGTAACTTTTTACAGTTACTGCAATGGAAATTATTTTTTATATCTGCAGCTTTCATCATGAAACACTCAAATGTCTGGCTCTATGAATTAGTTATTTAAATATTAAAACTGCAGCTTAGGCAACAATTCATTTAACTGAAAAGAAAATGAACTAGAAATGAAGTTAATACACAATATTTGTTGGAAAGGCAGTGTTCCTGGAGTTTTAAGTTTTTTCTATCTAGGGTTTTACTTTTGGTTTATCTACAGTAATAACTTTTTCTGTCTGAAATGAAAATGCTGATGATGTTAAACTCATAATTACACAGACTTGCCCCATTTAATTATTTCATTTAAGATGTTTAAAAGATACAAAGCTATTTGGAGAAAAAAAGGAGTGTTCGTACTTTTTTCTTCATGTAGAACGTTGCTGCAAGATTGTATTTCACAGTAATTAATACTTTAAATGTAGTCTAAAGTGAAACGTTAACTCACTGCAAAGCAGTAGTTTGTTAGTAACCTAAGCATGTGGTACTATCTGTATGCTGCCATTTACATTGTTCCAGTTTAAAAATACACATGACAAACTGAAGATAAAGTTGAATTCAAATTGCTGCCATAATATTTTTTCCTTTTTTTTTGTTGTTTTCCCTTTCATGGTTAAATTTAACATTCACACAGAAACTACATTGTGTTGCCCTTGAGACTATTGTTCAAATCTAGGTCTGAGGTAATATAGTATTAAAATGTTAGCCAGTTCAGTTTGTTTAAAATAGTTACTTTTCCAAAAGGCTGAGAGCAGAGGGAAGTTGCTTGCGCTTATTTTTATACCGTTTTGTTAACTCAGAGAATATAACAGAGATGGGCTAATGAAACCTCGTTTCTTTACTGAGACTTCCTAGAAGGCTAGTATCAGAACTACATTTTACTTGATTGATTAAATTTTACTAACAAAATAGCTTAAACTTCTTTATTATATAGGAATGTAGAGAAAATATAGGTTGTGGATCCTCAGAAATATAATTTTAAATTCATAACATAAAAATCCGTAACTTCCTTTCTGAAGTGGTGAACTACTTTAACACTCTAACAGAGTGTAAGCCAGTCACTAAGGTGAATGACTTGACTACGTCAAGAGAAACCGAATACCCATAGTGAGTGGGAAGGAGGTCATCGTACTGTTTAAGTCTTGTGAAGGGAGTAAGGACTCAGGTAGGGTGTCCTGGCATTCAAAGAAAAAGAGAAACAGACACTGTGAAACGTATTATGGACTGTGGAACTTGTCAGCCTGGAACATTTGAGGCCATCTCATGATACGTCTGTGTGTACTCTAGAGACAGTGAGGACTAATGTGTTGAGGACTTGAAATCAGAAGATTGGCTAGGGTTTCTGTGTCAGTGTTTGGCCATTAGTTCACTGAAGTTTGAGTTTGATGTCAAAGCTGTTTAAAGTTGTATTCTGATGCATTGGGAGGTAGAGCCTGCTCTTCATTTTTGTCATGATTTCTTAGTTATTGATTGTAATTTGTTTTTAATGAAAAATGTGTTTTAGCATTACAAGCAATTTTGTTCACTTGTGAAAATGAATTTCTTCCCTAGAGTAAAGTCAGTAGAATTTCCATATATAACTAGGCATTTTAATTTAGGATTTTCTATGGAAGTAGCCTCAAATCAGCAGTTGTTGCAGCAAAAGTGGAACTAGTGAAGACTGCTTTCATGTCTCCTGAATCTTAATAGCACAGTACCTTCAGCTTTTCTCTATAACCTTCTCTCCATAATATCTCCAGTCAACACCCCACATCTTCCATCCTAAGACCTCACCCCAGTTTCACTCCTGCTCTTCTGCATAACAGATGTCTCTACTGCAATCACTTGCAGTAGAGCCTTCCCCCATTCACAGTTCCACAGTTTGCTATCACAATACCCCATTTTCCTCACGTATTCCTTAAATTTCCCTTTTTTCTCTCCACTCCATTCCCCATCTTCTCTGTGTCAAAACAAAGCGCAGGCTGTTGCCACTCTGGAGCTACACATCAAGTGACACACTGGCCAGCACATGTGCTGTGTGGCCATCTTGCTGCCAGCAAAGGGCAGGGATTCAACCAGTCAACCATTCCACTATTTTTGCAGTATACTGGGTCTCAGTCAGACAAGATTTTGTAGTTTGGCTTTTGAGTTCATCAAGGAAGTATGGCATATGTGTGTTCTTGGTTTCGCTTCAAAAAGAAATATGTATTTTGACAAAGGTTGTGTTAGCTCTGTGCATTGATTTTTTCCTAAGGTTTTAAATGGTTATCAAAAACTAGCAGAAGTATCTCATGCCTCTACTGTGTAAAGTAGAATACAGGATGTTGTTGTTCCCGTTACACTTGATAGAAATAGCTGGCAGTGCTTTGCATTTGGATTGATTTGTCTACAGCTAGAAACATCAGGAAGTTCTTCACTGAAATAATGCTTTTATGCAATGTCTGAAGGATGACATTAAGAGTTAGCATTGGCTAAGTGTTTTCTGTATGTTCGGTATGCTCTGTGTTTCAGTCTCACCCAGACAGGAAAGGACTGATTTGCTTTGCTTCCAGCAACCATTGAGATTGATGAATAATGGGAACAAGCTGGCTGAAATTAATTATGATAAAAATGAAAAGATTATGTTATAAGGGAAACAGCTGAAGGACTTGGCATTGGTTAGGTAAGGAGCTCTTCACTGTGAACATTCAGTCGCTATGAGTTAGCTGAGTTCTTTTGGTAGCAAGTTTAAGTTCTCAAGTGTTTAGTCTGTTAAAATTAGACAGCAAGCATAATTAGACAATAAGCATCATTACTATGTTTATTATTCTTTTGGATCTTTTGAACAAAAGTTTGCTTGCCTTTCAGAAATACACTTTTGCAATTTCAGTCCATTCTTTAGTTTCCTCTAGACTGACCTGTCACCATGTACCTCATGGAAGATATTTATGTAGAATATGTTAGTTTGCATTAAACAAATGATCCCACCTTGAGCGTGTAATGCTGGTGCCTGCATACATGAAATTTAAAGGTTGAGGTTTTTTCTCTCTTGGCACATGGCAAGTTACAAAAGCACGTCATGGCTGATTTCAGTACCCTGATTCTCAAGTTGTGATAATCTCAGATGTGATAGAAGGGTGAGCGGTCCTTGGACACCCCTGATTTATGCCACTTGACAGTAGTCCCTGACAGTATGGCTATTACGAGTAGCAGTGCCATACTATAGAGCTTTTCCATCGTCACCCCAGCATCTTCATTGAAACATTAACAGGATGTAGCTGTCCTAGAAAGCAGTTCTATGATCTTGACGTTATCCTTCAGAGCTACAGTAAAGCTAATAACTGTGGCCTTTTATATGCGTAGGGGTATAAAGAAATGCCAAGAGTGTGAAGGGCATTTCTAGCATTCTTCTGATTTCCCCTCATTTTAACGTATTCCGTCTTCCAAGTCTTAGCAATAGCGAATACAAATCTTCTATGAAAGCTGATGTGAAGGTTCTCAAAAGTGTATATTCAATATTCTTTTCTTCTGTTTGCATTATTTCTTCTTGCTGTGTTTCCTAATAGGTTGTCTTTGCTTTTTTCTTTTTGCTCTGTGGTTGTTGTGACTTATTTTATACCCCATTTGTGCAATATGAAGTGATGGCACGAAACATGAAATATTCAAAACTTGGTAGGAATACCACCCCAATCCTGGTTTGAGGAAAAGTAGTAAAGATTATTACCTTAAAGAAATTATAAACCATCGGTACTGAGGCATCTTACTAGCTTTTGTTAGATGAATAAAAGACTAACAAGCTCTTTAACTGAAGAGGCTCTTTCATTAATTCCAGCAGGTAATGAGTCAAAGTCTCAAAATGACAAACTGATAACACTGATAAATGTTGTATATTTCTGAACAAAACTAAAGCAATCCCTAATGTTGATATTTAAATTATGTTAATGGGGCTTCAAAAATAACATTTTCCTGAAGTGTGATGTAAGTGAAATGAAGCAGAGAATATACATTTCATGTATACCTTTCAGTTTCTTGAAATTTCTTTTAAATTACTTGTCTTCATACACTGCTGTTTAAATTGTTATGAAGATTATCTTCACATTAATACTGCATTTGTATCTTAATTTCTTTTTTTAATGGAAATTTACAATCCACAGTAACCAATTTGGCCACAGCAATATGATCAAACTTAGTGTTTCTATCTTCATGTCACTTAGAATCCTGTCTGAATTTAAGTGACGTCTTTATGACTAAAGTCATCTGAAATCCAACCATTGAAAAATGTGTTGCGTATACTGCAATTGTGCATCAAATGAGTATTCTCTGTCATAAATTTTTGACAAGTCCTACATACTATGATTCAAGTATTCTGCAGGTGTGGATTGACAAGGATGGTTTGAAGTTTTATGCTAGTATGTGCATAGCAGGTCTCATTTTTTCTGTTATTTTAAAGTTTTGTGTAAATTATGATGAAAAAGTTACTATCAATTTAAGTTGGTAATTTCAATAATTTCTTTAAGACAGTAACAAGATTCTTAATTATTTTAATTGTAATTGTCATACTTATTAATGTGAACACTCAAGTCAAGTAACGAAAACCTGGAACCAGAGTTCCTGTCATCTCTACATACGTAATGAATGGGTATAGCACAGTTAGAGAACAAAGCCTGTGTGGTAGTAGTATATGATCTATGAATAAGGTTTGGTAACTTTCATTTATAAATTGGGCATCATTCAGTTTTTCCATTTAAAAATGTGTGAAAACCTATCACCTAAAGAGAAAAAAGTAAATTTATAAATCCAAAATTTCTATTTTTAAAATAAAAACCCACGTTATTTATTCTTTGAGCAATTTTTCTTAAAATTGATCTGAGAATTAACCTCAAAAGCTTTTTCCCACCTTAGGTTTCAAACATATATAATTTGAGTGATCCTCTTAATTTTTAAAACTTGAAAATTTCACAGATAAAAAGCTCTGGTGGGCAGACCAGAACTTGGCTCAGATCGGTACCTGTAACAAAAAAGATGGAAGAAATCCAACTGTCCTGCGAAACAAAACTTCAGGTGTTGTACATATGAAAGTGTATGATAAAGCAGCACAGCAAGGTATGTTAAATTTTAAGCATGTTTAACCAACTTTTAGACTGCATAGTATCTTTTCCCATGTTATTCTCCAAACGTGGCTAGAACAAAATAATATGTATTTCATTGTAATTCAGTGATAAAATATTATAAAATATTTCATTATTGAATAAATTACTGACTATAATATAACTGATTTATAATATCTGCCTGATATATTTTATCAGATGTTTTCTGAAGTTTACACTATAGTGAAGTTTGAAGTTCTTTTAGAGAATCTAAGTTTAAAATTTTTAGTCAAAAAAATCAGTTAGTGTGTGAATCTCATCTCAAATTATTGAAATTTTAAGTAAGTGAAGTATTATGAGAGAATTCATTAATATTCTTAACTATCTTTTTGTTTTAAGACAGTTTAATTCATCTAAATTGACAGAAGTGACAGTAGTATAAATCAAAAGTGAGACAGCAGAAAAATGGGGGAATATTGCTAATACTGCCAAAACTTAGTTGGCAAAGTGGCAGCTAAGATAATATGAAAAAGTGTAATTTGGAGTCATGCACACAGTTTTATGAATTTGGAGATCAGAGATAAGACATTTGGGAGATTCTTTAAAAGAGATTATTTCTGATTCTAGCTACATTCAAAGTGTTGGTGGTTGCACTGAAAGTGATAAGGATGGGATCTACATGAAACAAATTATTTAATTTTGTGGAAAAGCTTCCAAAAGAACACAGGATGGAGCTAAGCTGTCTGATATCTGATGGACAATAAGTACTCTATATGCCTCATCTAGGAAACACCGAAGGTGCTTTGCCAGTCTTGCCCTTAGTTTTAAATGTGGTGGAACAATAAGTAATAAAAATTTAGGCATTCAGTAATGTTTCTATCATTTTAAAATGCTTGAACTCCCTACCATGGAGACATACAGCCTCATGAGTGCCCAAATGTTAGCAATATCTGGTGTCTGCACCATTAATATGCATCTTCCATTGTACAAAAATCAAGAAAAGGAACAGTTCTGTCTTTTTGTACTACTGAACTTTAACTGTAACTAGAGCCCTGAAGTTGTGTAGTGAAAGACCACCTCGCTGATCTATATTTTGACAGAGCAATGTCAAGGTTTTGGATATAAGAATTAAACATTGTAGATGGGATTCAGCTTTACACTTGCATGTTTTTTTCAAAGAATCTTTGCATATTGCAAATGCATCTTGCATTTCATTGAATCAAAGTGACATGAGAGCAAATGTGATGTGAGGACACTTACAGATTTCTCTGTATACAAATACAACGTTTGTCTGAGGATATCTGAGACTTTGAAACCTCACCTGTCTTTTTCATTTGTATGGTTGGATTGTTAGAAAACATCTGTAATCTTAGATGAAGAAATGCTTTCTACTTAACAAAATTAGGAATGCAAAAATAAATGTGACAAGTAGCGCTCTGATTCATATGGGCTTGGTAACTTGTAATCAAATAATTCCTTGAATGTCTTCCTAGACTTAAATGTTTCTTCACGAAGCTTCAAATTTCTGAGATGTGTTTATTGTACGGTGTATAATGTTTATTATAAGTAAGTGTTCATCTATTACTTAAAAGTAAATAGTGTTTTAATTAAGAAATAAGAGCATTGATCTGTGAGATCACTTTGGAGCGTATCTTAAATATACTAAACAAATGGTGGTTCATGAAGATATGAGGTTAATATAACATGTGGTGAATGAATACAATATCAAATCAATGATTTGCTCATGGCCTAGAATAAGATACACCTAGACTAATGTCAGTGAGATTTCAGCATTGCTACTCACAAACTTAATGTAGTATTTTCAGTTTTATCATACGCTTTTACTTTAAAATAGGCAGATTCTTCTTAAGAAAACTGAGTTTTTGAAAAAAAATGTATATTCTAAGGAAAAAACCCACTATTTTAAGTGGACAGATAAAATACTGTAAGAGTGAAGCATGAAGAGTATATGAATAGTAGCATAGCCTGAAATATTTAATGCGTATCTTGTAGCTGAACAAAATTTGATTTTGGTAATATTAATAAATTGATGCCAACATTCATTTTGAGTCAGGATTGCACTGTTAAAATTTTGTTTCCTCTTGTCTTTTGCCATCATGTTATAGGTAGCAATTCCTGTCAGTTAAACAATGGTGGGTGCTCCCAGCTTTGTTTACCAACATCAGAAACCACCAGGTCTTGTGTGTGTACAGTAGGCTACAACCTTCAAAAAAACCGCATGGCATGCAAAGGTAAAATGGCTTTCAATATTTATTTTAACTAACTTCTGTTTTATGGGAACACTGTAGTGAATGAATAAACTTTCTTTATTAATTTTGAGTTAAATAACCATACTTAATATGCTTGATTAAAGCAGTAACAGAGAAATGTCTATTGTGGTTAGGACAGAATTTCAATTTAGCTTTTAATTTCTTTATTTAGTTCTTCATAGCTTTTTGTGGAAACTCTGAGGAATATTTTTTAGGGTTTTTTTTAAATCTAGGCAGAAAAGCAGACCATTTGAGCCATCATTAATAGCAGTACATATTTGTTCAAGGTCATATACCTTAACTTTAAACTAAATAATAGGCTACAGTATCTGAAAGGTTGGGTATCTCATCTTATTGTATTGCCCTTAATATAAAGTAAGGCCTGATTTATTTATTTATTTATTTATTTAAACTCTTGTGTCTATTTGAGCAGGAAAAAATCAAAGCATAGCTTACATCCGAAGTCTTACTTTTTGCCTGAATTTGAAATGTATTCCTCCTTTATGTCTAGATATACTGCTTTCTAGATTATAACAGCTTTTTATGATTAAATTTTCCTTCAGTTAAAAAGAGATCATGAGTCAAAAACGTTTTTATTCTGTCTTGAATATGTCTTCAAAATCTGACAAGTACTATTCTGTACACATATACTTGTTTAGCATTGCTCTTTTCATCTGCTAGCTAGATTTATTCTTGCTTAGAAAAAAATTTTGTAATTCTCTACCTGAAACTATTTAGTCCACTTTCTTAGGGTCTCCTACTAGGTAGCTCTTTACCTAGAAAAGAAAGAAATTTTCAAAGAATTGATATGAAGAAAAAGGAACTTTCTTGTGTATGGTAGTTAAAATTTTTCAAGAATATCAGTTATGTATCGTCACGCTGCATAATTTCCCCTAAACTTAGAAGTGTTCTGATAGATGAACAGATTAGGGCAACAAAGTATTTGTTCTAATTTTGGTTGTCAACAATTAGGTGTGATTCATCTCATCTGGGAATGACTACATAACAAGATCCCTACAAAGTACAATTTCTTTCTACTTAATAGAAATAGATGCATCTGGAGTGTGATTAATCTAACACGAATGTAGACATTTAAAATGCTTCAACTGCATTATTCACTAAAACTATGTATTTCTCTCTATTATCTAAAGGAAGCGTGCATGACTAAATGAGGTGGGATGAATCCCATGCCTCAAAAGACAATTTACAGTCTTGAGTCCTGCTTTCCACAAGTTCTTTAAAATTGTCTCTTGCTGAATATGTACAGAAAGGGTAGATGTGCACTGAAAATATTCTTAAATTTCTCATAATTCAAAAACATTTTCTTCTTAAGTTTTAATTTTCATTACAGCTAATTACTTAATTCTAAGGTGATGCATGAAAAGGACAGTGATTCCCTTCTCTTTATAAGTCCGCATTTATCATTTAACTAGAAATACACCCTAATAATTCATGGATGTTTTTTCAAAGAGATGGAGTTATCATTCTGGAAAACTATGGAGAGTATTGGAAAAGTGTGTCTAGTGCTTGTTAATTGGGAAAGTCTCCACTTTGCTCTCATTGGCTATTTTATTTTTTCCATAGGTATTGAATCATTTCTTATGTATTCTGTTCATGAAGGAATTAGAGGAATTTCTCTTGATCCAAATGATAAAATGGATGCTTTAATGCCTATATCTGGAACTTCGTTTGCTGTGGGCATAGACTTCCATGCAGGTAAATATTATGGATAGGGTATTGTATGTATGGTAAATATTGTATACTATTCTTATAAATGAAATAAAATCCCAGTTTTCAAACCTTCTAAATAATTAAAACTCTATTTGAAGGAATTGGAAGTTGATTGTGTTACAGTGTTAACCTCTAGCTATTTACTATTTATAGTAAACAGAAAAACATGTATTATGTATGTGTAGATTACACTAGCAACACTACCCGCTGTTTTTCAGTGAAGACATCACTGAGAACTTGAGTAGGAAACTGGTGGTTTTAGAGAGAGTGGTCATAAATCTGTAGGAAAGCAGGTTTCATTACTTAATTTTTCATAGAAAAAAGCTTGTTACTGTCATGACATTTTTTCCACTGAATTTTCTTAGTCCTATGTATTGTACCTAGCAGGTGGTTTTGACAGCTGAGTAGGATAGTTCTCTTTCTGTCCAGTAAAGCCCGGACACTTCACTGCAATGTGCAAGCCAACTCCATATCTGTTTCTTCCTTTTAGAAGCGGATTCTCTTAACAGCCTGAAGAGTAGGCATTTCTATCTTAAGTACACTACGTACCTTTCCACTGCAGTGTATAAATAGGAAACAGTTTTTAGTTTAGATAGCCTCACAAATTTCCTATGAAATTAGGTTTCTCTTTTGCATATATGTGAAAGAAGGTGGAAGGAAATTAAGGATCAGATCCTGAAGAGTAGTTGGGTACATCTCCCACTGGTACTAAAACGTGTCTGAATATCTTCAAATATTAGGGATTTATGGTTAGTTTACAGACAGTAAGAAATCTGTGACCAAGTAGTGACCTGAAAACATCTTGCATCTCCATATTTTTAACCCCCTAGCTCTTTGACCAACCTTCTTTCTAAACTGATTTTTCATGAGCTGTTTTTGTTACCCATTGAGTTTACAAGCTAGCAGTTTAGAAATAAAATTTTAAGTTACCTATGTTATGTATGTATGGACATTGCTTCCTGAAACATATAATTACTTTGTCATACTCTGTTGTTTTTCATTTTGAAATAAATTCTGCATGGGAATTCAGCATTGAGAGATCCTAAGTTTTTGATTAAGTATATGTTAATATATGCCTTCATATTAAAACCAGACCTTTTTCTGCTTGTTCTGTTTAACTACTTCATCACGCAAATATCACTAATCTTGTGATATCTGATAACAGGTTAGGAGTTAAACTCATTAAAGTCTTCTCTTCTTTTGGCCTGCCTTCTTCACTGATGCTCTTGTACCTCTACTCTGCCTAGTAAAATTCCAAGTTCATTTAACATTTTACAGTGCCTCATAATTGTATATTTTCCTTCAAATCAGTGACAGCTAATGTTCAGAGCTTTCATTATGTCATAGGTATAGTTCAGTCACAGTCTACTGAGACATAAAAATAACTTAAAAGCCAATGCCTTTATACACATATCTTAGATGGGAAAGACTATGATACAGCTGATTTCATCTATTTCTGGAAAGATACACAATGATAGAGAAGTGGTAGCTATGCATGTTCTTGACAGAGAGTACTAAGATGATGGGTTTTCCAGAATACTATATTACAGTACTTACTTTAAAAAAATAACATTTTTTAATTCAAGTTTTGCAAGCTTTATAAAATTATGTTGTGTAATACAGGAATCTGAAATTTGACTTTTTTGTTCTAAAATACTGATACTAGGATTTTATTGGGGATTTTGCATCTTGTGTTTTCTTTGTTTTGGGGATTTTCTTTTTTTTTTTTTAGCGTAGTCTACTTACAGGATATGCTAGATCCTACTTTAGAGAGCTTTGTTTGGACTTCGCTAGTCAATATCAAATTAATATTTTGGAATAATAAGATGCATGTACTAATTTTTAGCTTTTTGGAAAAATAAGATTTGAGGAAGGATGAAATTGAGTGAGGTTCACCAACTTGTGTGATGATCAGTTACAGCACAGGGAACATGAATACGACTGACAGTGACAAATGAATTGCTAAACATGAATGTAAATCTTCTGTAGCAGTGAAATCACAAGGGGATACTGTGTCATAAAAAGTTACAGTACAGCTTTCAACTGCTTTTCAGCTTAAAAAGCAATTGTTTTTCTCATTTTGATACCTTACCTTGAATTTTCTGAATTCATTCCTAGAAGCTTTGTTCATCAAATGTGATTCAGAAGGCAAGTGGAGGTACTTTTAGATTTCATCTTGGTTTTTTTCACTTAGTGACTATTCTAATTCTTAATGGTGAAACATTCCCAAATTCTGATCTACTCTCAGTAATGTTTAGGTATGCAAAGTGGCTAAAATACATTAACATATGCTAGTAGTATAGCATATCATAGTTAAAAGACTTACGGCAATATTTTTTCCAGACATGAAAGGGTTAGAAGATAAATGCATCTTTTTTTCTCCCTATGTCTTGATACTTCTAAATTGTCATTAAAGAACTACAAGAGTACTTTTGACCTTTGGACTCTTTCGGAGGTTCTTGGGGAGTGGGGTTGCCAGTGTTATTTAAGACATAGATTTATAAAACTGAGTGTGATCCTAGTAGCCTTTCATTTCTGTATTGTTAAAGATAATGGCATTGATTCTTCTCTGCTGCCAAAGACCTCTTCACAGTATGTCAGGCAAATGCCCATTGTTTTTTCCTCTTGACGTTATTCCAGGAAGCTCACCATCCTTTTTACCTTATTATCTGGTTTGCATTTGTTGAAATCATTCTTTCACATGGTGGGAAGTACTCTGTACTTAAGCTTGGTCTGGTTGGAGGAGAATCTGCATGGCAGAGAAACACTACTGTATATGGGACATCAAGGGCATTCTAAGTATTGAAGAAATGAGAACATCATGATTATTTGCAGAATGATGATCTTCGAACTGATGGTTAGAACTATGCCTCTAAGAAAAGTGATCCTGTTCATCAAGAGACGCTATCTTAACTCCTACTGACTTAGAGGGCACAAACTACTTGATGACTACTAGTATTTCTGTCTTTTTGAAGTACAACAATGCAGAGTGGTTACATGAATGTTTTCATTAGTGCCGAAAAGCCTCCATAAAGGTGGAGTAATAGTTAAAATTGTTGATAGTTTTGAAAGAATACAGTGTTATTGCTGAGCCCCTTTCAGTTCTACAGTAGTTCATCTCAGAAACAGCTTAAGATTTGCAAGATTTTGCCTATGTGAAAAGTGGAGTCTTCACAATCCCTCATTGAGTTTTGCTGAACTTAGTGGGAGCTGGGAACCCAGAGGTGTTCTGTCATGTATTTTTCCCCACTTTTGTCCCCTTTTTACTCATGCTATCATTGTGCCTCCAGGCTTTTGTATCTGTGGTGTACGTACAGTTGTGTATAGGTGGGAGGAGAATAGATTTTACTCTCTTTGTTGAAATAAGCATTTTGAACATTTACAGACTAAGCTGACAAGGCCTGGCAAAAGGGGTAATATTCAGCAAATACTTTGTATGGTGAATTTTGAGTTACAGGATTTTATTGGCAAAATACTAATGCATTAAATGGAATTAATTTTCAGTGTTTGCTGATAAGCTGCCTGTGGACTGTAGGAGTCAGTGTGAGGCCATGGTTACTAATGCTCACCGCTTGGCAAAATGGTGGAAGCTGCGTACAGTTGCAGACAGTTGTTTCCCATTTTGTGGCGACTGTCATTTCCAAGTAGTAATTCTCTTCAGATTCCAGCAGTAGAATAGATAAATAGATGCTGAAGGCTCCAGATTGAGTATAGGCCTTCTTTTCATCTGTCTGAAGCCATGACTGACTTTAGGAACCAGAGGCTGAAGGAAGTTTTCGTCTCAATCTCTGTTGTTTTTCAGAGTAATTGGGGAAAATAAAACAGGTTTGTGCGATTATAATATTAATAGTGCTACCTGACAAAGACAGCATTGACACACAGGTCTGTGAAAATGTCATCTGCTTTTATAAGTGAGCAGACTACAACAAAATAAAGGCCAGTTGCTTAATCTGAATTCCTATTAGCTTGTTCTACATGGCATGGGTCTTCAGTGGTTGAGTCGTATTGAGAATGTTACATTTTATTGAGATACAGAGAACTTTGATTATTAGCAGAAAGGAACCCATAAAAATTGGTGTCTCCATAGAATGAGAGGGGTTTGTCATTTGGATCATACCATCTGTATCCAAGCACCAACTGAAACTCAGCAAATGTTGTAGCATTATTTGTATTTGAAACCCCCAGGGATCTTTGTTAGTTTAATGAAAATTTTTTCCGTGGATATTTTCAAACCATAGAGCACAAGAGTATAGGTTTTTTTCTTTTCTTAAGCTGTCCTGAAGTACCTGAAAATCAAAAAATATTCTCCAATGTAATGTAGAGAACATAGTGACTGAAAAGTTTTACATTGCTGTGAATAATTTACCTTTATCAGTACTTCAGAAAAAAATAGGTCTTTCTTTTTGTTGCCTTGGAGCATCTTTGAACAGTTATATCAAAATGTCATAGTCAATGCATTTTACAGCTATGTTTAATGAAGATTTAATTCAGGATACAAAACGTAGGCAAGTAAGGTGTAGGACTGTAAAAGAATATGAGAATTTTAAGGAAATCATCTGTTAGCTGAGGTTTAATATCAGTGTATGGTTGGGTAATTATTATCTTTGCATACTCAAGCTGTTAGCATTTACTTTTAAGGATGCTTTCTAGAAGCAGTGAACTGCATGTGTTTTGTGAACTTCTTCCAACACAGCAAATATTACTTGAGTTTCCCTGATTAGTTCCAGTCCCAAAACTTTTTGTTTGTAGAACAGATTCATTCTGCTTAAAAATTCTGGTCACTTTACGGGAACACTACCAGTTAAATAAAAATCCAGTTTAATGGATGTTAAAATAGTATTCCCTGTAATATTTGTCTTGAAAATGTGTTTTCCTTTGTTATTGGGAAGTATGTTTACATCTGCACATCTCTATGATTTTGTATGTCCTCACCATCCTTTTCTGTACATGTACATAATAACCATTAGTTGCTTTCTACCTGTTTATACTCAGGTCAGGTAAAGTCTGTATTAAGGAAGAATGTTAGTCATTAACAAAACAAAGCCGTGTCACAAAATGCTGCATTTTACAGAAAATAAATTAGTAATTTAGATAGACTTTTAATGGTTGTTGTGTGTAATGATATATTTTAAAGAGAAATATTATTTTTTAAATTTTAAAGTTTCATCTCTTTAACATGTGATTATCTGGAAGCAAATCCAGGTAATTCAGTTGTTTCAGCTTTTGGATTACTGAAAAATACTATTTTAAGGAATAGTCTTGTAAGTCTTTAATGTGGGAAAACAGCACTACAAAGTCAGTTATACTGTATACGTTAAGATTTAGTCATGGAAATGAAACTAGAGATCTCTGTATTCTTATAACTGAGTTTCTAATCTGTTATGTGGATTGTTGCTCACATGGCTGACTTAAATGGTCATAGCATGAATACAAAGTGGTTTATTTTTACGAAGATGAATTAAACTGGAGTATGAAATACATAAATTTCACTTGTAGGATGTCTCATCCAGTTGGTAAACATAATAGAGTTTTTTTTTTTTATTAATGGTGTACTTTCAGATAAGACTTTGTAGTAATTCGGTATATCTCATATTCCACTGAAGGGTATTTGGTACACACCTGCACACAGTCATAGATCAGTATCTTATGGTTGCATATATGTGCAGCTAGTATTAAGATCTGTGTAATTTTCATACTCATTAGAAATAAGTAGCAAAATACATAGCTCCAGTATGTGATAATCAAACTATGTGTTTAGGATACTTGAAGTCAGAATTTGTCATTTGTTTTATTGTATGCCATTTCTTCCAAATATAATTTGCCAAAATGAGAGGTGGTGTGACTAGGGTTATTGAGCATACCAAACTGTTTTGGTCTTGGAATTGACTTTTATCTGTGTAAATTTATTGTATATTTGT
>NW_009223496.1:0-2345 GCF_000690835.1 Fulmarus glacialis | reverse complement strand
GCGTCCCGCAGCACTCGGGGAGCCCTCGGGGGACGCTACCCAGCCAGGGTCTCCTCGTAACCTTGCTGTGGGCCAGCGGTGACTGAAACTCAGAGGGATGCAGAGCAGAGCTAGAGCTCTTTAAACATTTTTCTAAGAACTAGAGCTCTTTAAACATTATTTTTCTAAGGATGTGCTCCAGTGCTGATTGATTCTGAATCCTCGCATTCAGCTGCATCTTCCTCTTCACCAAACATCCCAGCAACCACATTTCACTGACCTGACTCCAGTTTTACCCTCCCTGAAAGGTCAGGGCCGGCGTTTTCTCCGGGATTGCTCGCAGGAACCAGGCATGACCTTTTGTACATCAGTTCTCATTTCAGAAAGCCACGTGGCATTTGCTTATTTGAGAATTGCCGTAAAACGGATTGCTATAAACCACTTCCAGACCTAGACAGGAAAAGCGGAGGTTTCTCACGGGCAGTGCAGGGACTGCTCCCTGGGCGTCCCTCCCGGTGGCGGTGGCCTCGTGGGGACACCCACTGCATGGAGCAGCCCTGCAGCCCCAGACACAGCGGGGACAGCCCAGGGCTGTAGCGAGGCACCCCCAGCTCCCTCCTGGGGCTGCTGGTTTTGCTGTCTGAAATTTTTTTAGTTTCTTTTCTTTTTTTAAAAAAAATAAAATGTCATATTTAAATGGAAAAGTGAAACCAGAACAGAATTTTTTTTTTTTTTCTTTTCTGTGCTCACGCTTTTCATCTGTAATTATTTTCACAGCCTGGAAAAAATTCACACTGGCTTCATGGGAAAGCTCCTCCTCATCCATAAAGAAAGCAATAATGGCTGAAGATCAAAAGAGCAAAAGGTTCAACCTGGGACACGCTTCTGCTGTGAGAAAACTCCTTACTGGAGTAAGCAACAATTTACAGACTTTTTTGTCTTCTCAACAAAAATGTCTAATAGGGCCACATAGGAAATTTTTGCCAAAGTAATCAAATTCTCTCTGTAAAAAGAAAACAGAAAAGAAACTTTTAATAAAAGCCTAGCAATGAACGGTTTTGTATTGGAAGAGAGGCGTGGCTTGCGTCAGATTGCCTTCACCCCAACTGGTTTTGCGTCTGCAGGGCTGTTAGTCGGATCCCCGATGGCAGTGCTGCGCTGCTGCTGGTGCTGGGGCCGGCGGCGTGGGTGGACCCCAGCTGTTAAAAAATCGGGAGACGTAGGTTACCCGTTCAATATTCTCGTGCTGAATCCAGCACCCTGGATGATGCGTCCTGCTATTCAGCTGCTGACCCAGCTACCCAGCGCGCTCGTGAAAAAGTGCCTTGAAGAGCAGTGTTGTGGGTCACACGCACGCCTTTCAGGAGTTACCTTCAGGGGTTTTCATTACCACTTGCATACGCTCAAATAAAGTGTATTTTGTTTGTTTAAAGTTTCAGTCATTTAAATTTTGAAAATATTATTCCAAAAAAATTTCCAAGCCAGATTTCTTTTGACAATTATATCAAGAGGGTTCGGAGGGTGCCAAGTTTTAGGTTTTTGAACATTAATTCTCAATTGTGCTTCGCAGGCATTGGTTTGCTGACAACCATCTGTTTCAACCTAACTTTTTTCCTTAAAGTCAGCCCGAGAGAAAATAAAATATCAAAAGGAAATACTTCAGAGGGAGCGGAAAGGAAGCAAAAAATAAAGGTGCTGAAGCTGTAAAGAGCTTTTGAATTTAAGTTTAGCTTAAGTCACTTTTTACAGCCAATTTGCCTGCGGGCGAGCTGGAGACGGCTCAGCCCGGAGCATCGCCCGCGTCGCCGGCACCGTGGGGCATAGCAGCATTCAGCAGGCACGAGCTTTCAGCAAGGGTTATGGAAAATCTGCTCGGATTTCCCTGATGTCTTCCCAAGGGCTTGGGGAAGCTTATTTTCCCTCAAACGGCCTCTGCCCCAACGTGGCTTCGTTGCTTTTCCAGGTTTGCATGTATCACATCCCGCCCCAAAGCCCGGTTACGAAGCGCTGCTGCGCTGAGCGTGGGCTGATCTCACACAGCCTCGGCGCAGGAAGAGACCCCTGCATCGCTTTTAGGATGTACAGAGCTCTGGCCGGCTTCTCTGTCTATGATCAACTTACCCCATGACTAAATTAACCATTTATAATTAAAATGTGCTAAAAAGCAGATGGAACATATTAATTAAATGTCACGGTTGGCTTCCTGTAGCCTTTTGATATTGAATTCTAAGCTGAATACATGAATTAGAAAAAGGAAAAGGCATTTTTACAGGCTTCACGATACCCCCCATCCTGAGGTGCTGGAGAACTTGTCTCATGTTGCCAACGGGATGGACGGCGTCCGCCCAGCATGGGCACGGCGCCGC
>NW_009223495.1:0-13229 GCF_000690835.1 Fulmarus glacialis | reverse complement strand
CTCCTATCTGTCTATAGAGGGCCCCATCCACTCGCCCTTCCTGGTTGGATGGCCTGTAGTAGACCCCCACCGTAATGTCCCTGCCCCTCCCTTTAATCCTGACCCATAAGCTTTCGGTCAGCTCCTCAGCCATCCCCAGGCAGAGCTCCACGCACTCCAGCTGGTCATTGACATAGAGGGCAACACCCCCTCCTCGTCTCCCCTGCCTGTCCTTCCTAAAGAGTCTGTATCCCTCCATTCCAACACTCCAGTCATAGGAGCCATCCCACCACATCTCTGTGATAAGTTAGTAGTCCTGCAGGCATGTGCACGTCTCTAACTCCTCTTGTTTATTCCCCATGCTACGTGCGTTTGCATAAAGGCATTTAAGTTGGGCCCCTGATGAAGCTATTTTACTGGCTGGGGTTCCTTTGTGCTGCTCTTCAGGTCTCTCCTGCTGACCTGTGACCCTTCTGCAGGCTCTGGGCATCTATTGCTGGCCCCAGCATCAAACTGGTAGGAGAGGGATGGATTGAGGTTCCCCTCCCCTGGCAACTTCAGTTTAAAGCCCTCTTCACCAGCTTGGCAAGCCTATGCCTGAAGATGCTTTTCCTCTTCTCTGGCACATGGACCCCATAAGCCCCCAGTAGACCAGGTTTCTCAAAGCGAGTCCTATGGCCCAAGTAGCCGAACCCCTGGTTGTGGCACCAGTCCTGTAACCATTTGTTGACTCACCAGATTCGACTGGCCCTTTCAAACTCCTTCCCTTTGACCGGCAGGATTGATGAAAAAAATACCTGGCCTCCAGAGTCCCTTACCGCTGGCCCCACGGCCTTCTTGATACTCCTCAGACTGCTCCTGGCTGTATCACCAGTGTCCACATTCTGACGTGTCTGTGAAACAGAGAAATACAGCTCTCTCCATTTCGGAGATGGGAAGGTTGAAACTTGGGCAGGCGAAGTGACGTACCAAAGATCATGAAAAGGAATGTGGGAAACCAGAGTAGTGAATTTAAAGATCCCAGCTCTTAGGCAAGGATCTTCACTGCATGGACCAGGACTCTCCTGAGAGTTATTTTGGTCTTTGTAACCTAAAGGCTACATAGAGAATGAAATATGTTGTCTGCTGGATCTATTTAGAATTCCTTTTCTACCCGTAAGTCAGTGAAATATATAACCTTATGTAAACCATTAAATGCTTTATGGAGATAGATGGTCATTGTTGTGTATATTATTACAGTCTAGAACTGAAGGGGCTCCCTTCTGCTGTTAGTTCAGAATTCGACCCTTTATTAAGATGAATATCATCCCTTTTGTATCACCCATTAGAGGGTTGAATTCTAAACTTTCTAAAAAGTGATGAGAAATGCAAGTGGGTTAGTACACCAGTTGCATTCTAAATAAATTGGTTAAAATAATCTAAATCTTTATTAATGATTTGCAGTGCACCCCTTCTGTAATGATCTTGCAGTTGTCTGAATCAGCAGATCTACTGAAATGGCATAATAAGCCACCACAACTTGTCCCAAAATGAAGCCAGTAAGCAGCCAAAGTATAGTTTCCGTGGACTAGAACTTCGAGGATTAGCTGCAGCTTAGCTACATTCTTGGTGTATTTACGTCTGTGTAATTCACATGTTCATAATTAAATTTCAGAAGCTAACATAATTAATGAAATTTTTGAAATTTATCTTTGTCCATGATCGTAACATAATATAGGAAGAGCTAAATGGGTTTATCAGCTTGTCTTCAGTGATACTATTGGAGTTGACCTGTTAACATCTTCATTAACTGAATTTTAAGAAATAAATTTCACATGCTTAGTTATTGTAGGGGAACATTTAATGTAGTATTTCTTGATGGCCAGATAACTGATTTATCTAGTCTGAGAGAGATATCTACTCAAAAGCATTTAAAATGGTATGTAGGTAAGAAAAAGTGATTTTTTTTTTTTTTTTTTAAATAATCTTCCATCATATTTCATTACTATCAAATGTTTCATGTTTTAAAGAAACTTCTGAATACTACCACAAGAAAAACCAATGAAACAATCCAAGATAAATAAATACTTGTCATATGGCTTCAAATTCTGTATGGGTATCAATCTGTCTCTGTCAGTAATTATGAGAAGGTGGGAAAGAAATGAGATGTTTGGTAGATTTCATACAGGCATGCATTTGGAATTAAAAACTACTACATGTGTGTAGTATTTCTAACGGGTGCTAGTCTTACAAATAATCATTGGTGTATCAGCCTATTCTCAAGTGAATATCTCTCCACTAGCCTATTGTATTTTTGTGCACTTGGTGTTTAAGGTTTCAGGGAGTTTAAAGACTTCTTTTGAGCTTTTATGCCATAAACTGTTTAGGGATGCTGGTCTGAATAATTGTTTTGCTTTCTTTGTGCTGTTTCTGTAGTTATATCATTTAGATACTATGAGGATAGTGGTGATGGGTGTTTTGGTTAGGAAATGTTAAGTTCTATGTTGTTTTTTGGTTTTTTTGACTTTGCTTGAAAACATTTAGGCCCCAGTCCTGGTTATTTTTGTAAGCTGGGCTGGAATACCACTATACCAATGCTAAAACTAGAACTAAAGCTAAAACTATACAGCATTCATTGTAATGAAGATTTATCAGAAACCCTAGAGTTTAGGAATGAGTGTTTTTATTTTAAGGGTAAGACAGAACACACTTCTGGAAACAGCTGTGCTTACTAAACCCCATGTCTAGATACTACTCTATGTAGAAACTGTATAGGAAGTATTCTTAAATTGTGTGGTTACTACATTATAATATACTACCTACCTAGTTTTCCAGACTATAATGAACGTGTAAGCCAGCCATATGAATAAATTGGTACCTTACCTCATTTTTATCCCTAACCATCTTTTTTTTGTCAGGCTACTAGACAAAGTGCTACTAAAGTTAGATACTTTTCTTCAGATACAATGCATGTATTTTTCTTGATTTTTTTGTGTGTGTGTGTGCGCGTGTCTTTTCTGCCACCCTGTGGGCCAATTTATTTTATTTCTAAAATGGATTCTTCCTCTATATCCTGGAAAAGAATAGCTATGGTTTTTCTTACATGGATTTTTCTGCAGTTGTTTTCTGCTAATTTCTGTTTTCAGAGCTGAAGTTTAACAAAACTCCTCCTAGTATTTTAAGTCTTGCATTAACTGTCTTGGAAAGCTGATCAGTTCAATTTCTGTTAATGGCCTCATCTCTATCCTTTTTCTGAATTTTTGTAAGCAGATCAACAAGAAGAAAAGACATAATTTGTAATTACTGTTCTTATAATATGCACTTCAAAATAGCAGAATGTATATAGTTCAATTCATTTAAAATAATAATGTTACTTTTAACTTCTTCTCATAAAGTGAACCAAGCAGAAATATTTGAACAAGGTATACAAGTTTTACCAGAAGAATATGTAGACATAATACTGGAATGAATTTTGGCTTCTGACTGGAAATATTCTGGAGGCATAAAATTCTTTGACAAGAAAAAAAACTTAGTTTGCTTATACCATTTGCCTCCCTTTCATCCACTGTAGAATTAAACATTTTAGTATGTGTTCCTCTTGATTCCCGTGAAGACTGAGTGTTCCAGCAGGAACTAATCCAGTCAGTTTAAAGTATGTCTGTAACTTTAGAAAGTGAAAAAGCATAAGTGTTTATTTTCAGCTATCTGTTCTGGAATCAAGTTATTGTCCTGCAAAAGGATTGAAGTTTTATTTCAGTATATGTTCCAGTGGGACTCCCGACTATTACATTTGCATTTGATGCAAGTTAACCTGCTCTCTATCTACTGACGAAAACTAATCTACAATATAGTTAATAATCATCTAGTTGTTAATTTTAGATCCTCCTCATGATTTTTTTTTTCCTCTGGATACTGCAAGATTTTAATTAACTTCTTCCATTTATGGAATTCAGAAGTTTAATAATTCTTCACATACTTGGTGTTTAAAAAAGCTTTGAATTCGATGTCTAAATGTGTATGCCATTGGAAGGACAGTTCACTGTAATCTAACTGTGAGGTTTCTGGTGTTGCTTATGAGCTGGCTGGAAAAATGTATAGAAGTAAATGATGAATATTTTAGCACAAAAGCATGAAGCACAAGACCTTTAGTCAACATTTCTTGACTCTGGTAAGACATGATTGCCAGAAGGGGTCATTTTAAAGATGGAATTGTATTTTTTGTTCGTGCCATGTTTGCCTACATCTGAAATAATATGAAAGTATCAATGGCTGGAATTTCAGAGGATTCTAGCAACATGTTTTTTCTTCAGCTAACTTAGTAGCAATTTAAGAATGAAAGTTTAGAAGTGGCCAAGTGTTTGAATTTTCAGAAGATTATCTGACAAAGTGGTGCGTTCATTTGTTGTCCTGTACTTGGACAACTTCCCTATGGATAGTTGACTGACTGTGACAGCGGTTTGAAAAGGGAAGCCCTTGTTGGAAAATCAAGTTTTGTACAGGGGGATCAATGAGTTTGTGGAAGCAGACATGAGGGAAGGTGAGGCCAATTGGTCAGACTTTGAATACAGCATGGAGAATTGAGAAAACATGTTTTGATAACTACGTGCTATAGATGAAAGTGGGAAAGGATCAAGACATTCAGTATAAGAGTAGGGAAGGAAAAGTTTGAAAACCGTTGTAGCATAGATAGATTCTTACAAAATACAGTAATTCTTTGTTTTTGACCAATATGGAGGGGGAAAAAAAAAGTTTCCTGAAAGCTCTAGATGCAGCAACTTCTGTAGTGTAACGAGTTAGAAAAGTGAGGACGGAAAGCATACTTTTTGTCCTTTTCTCTTCCCCCCTTTCCTTCCTCCCTCCTTCCTTTCTCCCCTTTCCTGCCTTTTTTTTTCCCCTTTCTTATACTTAGCTGGGTGAGAAATTGTGATAGAAGAAGACAGTAAAAGAAGAGAGTTTTAAAAACTCACACCTTGGGTGAGTGTCCTTAAAACTTTGTAAAGGAAGTATTCTACGCACATTTATAGTTTAGGAAGACTTTAGATTTCTCTTTGAAGTTTGTTTTAAAATATAAATTGTAATATTTTCCATTTTTGTGAGATTCCTAAGCTTTCTAGTCTGAAAATTGAACAGTGCCACATAAAGTTTGAATTTGCAACCACAAATCTTTCTGTGATTTTTAGATTAATTTTTTTGTACATGGGGATTCTTTACAACTGTGAAAACTCTAGATGTGATAATGAAAAAATGAATATTCTTATTCTATGTGGCATATGCACCTTTAAAATAATAGAGGGAATTGCTTATGAAAAATGAAATCCTTACAGTTTTTATGCCTGATGTGTCTTTGTTCACACTTGTGTAGAAACTTACTGTTTTATAATAAAATCCTGCTTTCCAGAAAGGGCTAAGAAAATGGTGTTTAAATGTGAAAAATATTTTAGCTTGTCCAAGGCTTGTGTTGACTTAAATAGATCTAGGTCTTCATGGTTGACAGCTGCAGATAATTAGCTTTTTCTTCTTTAACAAAGAAAGCAAGGGGAGCTGCAAGACATTCATTGCCTTTTCTGTCATCATAACAATAATTTATGTATTTAACTTCTGCAGTTTCTTAAATTGTTTTAATGCTAAAGCTGCCTAGATTACATGTAATGGGAGTGACAAGTAAAAGCTGCAAAGCATATTTGTGTTGCAAGAGAAGGAATGATTGACAGATACATTCATCTCTACAAGAAGAAGCTGTATTACAGAGCCTAAAAAATGTCCTAAATGTATAATCCTTAACACTTCAGACTTTAAAAGTTAATTTTGAAAAGTGATTACCACTTTGGTTGCTTTTAGTATGGAAACAACAATGGTTAAAATATTACTTTGAAAATGATTTTTTTTTAGAAATTTGTCAGCACTAGCAGTAATGGAAATTACAGAGAAAAGAATATATATTTTACTCTGAAATAACATTTTTACCCCATTTGAAAGAAACCAAATAACAATGTCAAAACTAACCCAAATGTGTACTCTGGAAGGCACAGGGACATAAACTGATGTATTAAAACCATATTGTTTTGATATGAAATAATTTAGGACTTGTGGTTTTATTTTGTGAGAGATGGTTATGATTTACATTAATGTATTTTTGTAAATTTGTAAGCTTAGCTCTAGTATATGTCATGTCTAATTGAAGACAAAAGAAGATCCAGAAATAAAGGTGTTAGTCCAGAAACTTGCAGTCTATTCCCTGTGTTGCTGATTCTTTGTGTTGTCCAGAACAAATTGTTTAGGCCTACGTACTCAAAGGTATTTAGGAATCTAATTCCTTTTGGCTAATCCTTAGGTAGAGTTTCTAAGTATTAGTTTAATTTTTTTTTTTTTCCCCAAAAGTGTGAGGTTTTTTAAGTTTGTCAATACTCTTGACGTAATTTCATACTGTGATTTGGCATCTAGCATACGTTGCTGAATTTAGAAGGAGATGGCTAGGATTTAAGAGGTACGAGTCTTGGCTCACCATCTTTTCTTTCTTCAGTACTTATTCCATGCGTTTTTTTCCAATCAGATTGAAGAGCTTCCATTTGAGGAAAATAATATATTGGTACAAAATTGACAATATCCTAATCAACAGAGAAGAAATGAGGCTAAATTGAGGGCTAAAATTGTTTAGTGTGTATCAGTCTCCAAAAAATGTTTTGGAACTTGTGTATCAGTGGGTTTTTTTAATCTTACCCGTTTATTTCACAAAGATTGATCCTTAGCATTGTTTGTCAATGCAAGAATATAAATTTTAAGTCATTCAAAAGCAGATTGATTGTATCATGGCTTTTAGTCACTGTCAACCACTATCTATAAACCAGTTCTCGCAGTTTTGTTTCACCTGCGATCTTGCTGAGATGCGCTCTGTTCCACCATCTAGGTCATTAATGAGGATGTTAAACAGTACTGTACCCAGTATCAGTACTTGCGGGTATTCAACCAATGACTGGCCTCCACCTGGCCTTTGTGCCACTGATGACAACCCTCTCCTCTTGTTAAAAGCCATTCAGAGCTCTTCTTTTGAAATATGTGTATCACTAAATAAATCTTTCAGAACTTCGCAAGCTTGAAGACACACACTTTCTAGTCGTAAGAGGTCATTAGCGGTGCAGGATTCTCTCTTGGGCCTTACTGCTGCACCTGTCACTCACAGGAGATACTTGAAGGCGTGTATACCCTGGTTCAGTGACTGGTTTTATGGATTACATGACAGGCATCTCGATCAAATTCATACAACATGTGTTAGGCTGATTCTGCTAATGAAATCCTTTTAGCCTCCAGTGGCATGAAACAGTGTACTGCACAACCATTAGGGATTGTAGTATGAGATGCTTCAAGCAGATTTAGGACTACTTAGTAAAGAAACATGGCAGTTATAATATCCATGAATATCTGAACCTTACCTGTAATTTGTAACAAAAGTTTCTGAATTACAACTCAAAAATTAGTCTCCTCTTATCATAAACTTCTCCAGTAACATTTGTCTCTCTTAAATGCCACAGGTTTGTTTATTCATACCAGTTCTAACCTGCCATGCTTTTGATCCAAACATGTTTTCTTTTGTCTATGCAACACGATTGTTGAAACAGCTTTGTAATCTTCATTGCTCTCTTTTTGCAAATCTCATATTTTAGCACTTCTTTTTTTTTTCTTTTTCTGTAATGCTATGCTACTGTGTTTCTGATGACATGGTGGTACCAAGTTTCAGGTGTTTCATTTTTGGGCAGGAAAGGAGGGGAGGGTCCTAAATCTTTGATTTTTGTTTTTTTGACACATAAGATTGTAATTATCTAAATCCATTTTCTAATCAGATTAGACGCAATACTTTCATTAACTTTCACTTTCCTTGTTTATGCTTTCATCAGTAGTAGTATTTTTCCCTTTGCTTTTTATTGTTTTATTAATTTATTAGCTAATTTTCTCATTTACTTAAAAATCATCAGTAGAATTACGTAAATCTTTCTCAACCTTCTTTCCTTATTTCTTATTTTGAAGCTCTATCTGCATCATTGGAGTGAATTGCAAATTCAGGTGGGATCTAAGCTTTGAGAAGAGCCCAGTCTCAATGAATTGCTGGTAGTGACTGAACAGCCTAGAAACTTGATGATAGAATCAGCTCTTAAGCTATTATATTTTATTGTGCTTTTGTTCTTCCTGCATAAGCTGGAAGAATCTGAGTAAAGTTCACTTGGTGTTCTCTAGTCTAGTGAGACACACTGCAGAAGATACAGTTGCTCCTTGCCAGTTTCAGAGTCTGTGTTTGTTACTTATTTACCTTCTTCTTCTTTCCAACTGCTTTCTGGCTCTAATACAGTAATGCTTCAAATAATGTACTGCTTATCATAAACTAATACACAACAGAAGTTTTTAATCATTTGATTATCATAAAGATACATCGATCTTCATACAAAAGTTAGACAGTAACTCTCAAAAATAGAAATGATAAAATGTTAATATATTGTGACTTTGATGTAATATATTAACTCCTGAACGTATTTTTATCTGACGTTTATTGCAGAGTGCGATAAAAGTAACCATTTCATTTATGATAGCTTTCTAAAGGAAGTTTAACCCTATTTACTTGAGGTCACATTCTACTTTTGCATTTTGTACACTACTTGTGTACTTCCTGTTAAAATCACCCGCTTCCTCACTGATTTCTCTTTTTTTTTCTTCCTTGCTTAGATATACATAGAAACTTGTTAGCATTTGTTGGAAGCTTGCTAAAACAGAAAACAACAAAATCTGTCTGACTGCTTTTTAAACTGCAATTTATCTGCATGCAGTAATCTAACACAAGGCAATGAACATTTGTGTTTAAAAAAAAAAAACCTGTCATTTAAGTGTAGTTTATTTCAGTATCTTCAGTATTCAGACTGGAATTCTTACCAAAGATCAATATGCCCTTTAAAAATTATCATACTTTTTTAACCCACCCCTCCTTGTTGCCCCTGGTAGCCACCATTTTGTCCCCACTGTCTCCCTGCATGTGCACGGAGCACCCTGGGACCAGCTGGAGCAGCTGCCCCCAGTGATTTGCCCAAAGCAGGGTGGAACCATAGGTCCCCTCCCGCTACAGAGTCAGGGCCACCACTTTGCTTTGGCCATCATCTCATGGCAGGAAGCTGTCACGTCTGGCCACCTCATAACCCACATGCTTACATATTACCCTGCAACTCGCTGCCAATGCTGACAGCATCAAAGGCATGTGACCTCAGCACACTCTCCAGTTGGCTGCTTATTTCATTTGGACCAGAAAGTTCCCAGATATAAATATATGTCCATTTATAAGTATGTATATTCATAGTAAATCTAGATATAAAATGCTTTACAAAGATGTAAAAATAGAAATTTTACTCATACTTTCATGTACCTTACATACAGCTTTATGGAAGTATTATATACAATATGGATATATATACACTTTATATAGTGTAAAGATATATAAATTAAATAGGTGTATCTCGACATAAAAGTGTATGCTTAAAATGCGTAAAAATATTTGTTAGAAAGAGCTGATGAAATGAATTAATTAAAGTTTAAATGGGAACGGAAAGTAATTAAATAACAGCATAAAGTAGGTGGGGCCCCCCACTTCACAAGTCCAATGAGAAAATCCTGACATGTTTGGGCTGGAGCGGGGTACAAGAGGACAAGGAGGGAGGAGTATGAGAAGGGCAGGGTGGAGAGAGGGGCATGATCAAGTGGGAACATGCCCAGGGACCAGCCTGTCCTCAGAGATGGTCCGCCAACACACCTCTATGCATTCCCTGCCTTGTGCAAAGAGGAGCCCAATCCTGGAGCCCCACATGTGACACCAAACTGCCTGCCAGGATGGCCATGCACTATTCATTACTGGAGCAGCTTTGAGGCTTTGCGCTGTGTCGCAAGACACAGGCATCGCTAGCTGCAAAAGTGGAAATCCAGAACAAAAGGCCAGCTTCAGAAGAACATAGGTATGGAGACAATAAGGACAAGTCCCAGCAGAACTCCTGAAAAAAAAGGACATGAAGCAGAGGAGCCATCTGACAGGCCTGTGAATTGGGAAACAATTTCCAGGTAAGTTTCACAGAAAAAGGGCAAGTGCTGGTGGGAGCTGCCTTTGCCCACTGCTTTGGGGGAACCTTGCAGTTCCTTTTAACATCACTGTGAGGTACAGGCTTGTGCTATGTATGTTTCCTTATCCTTAGGTCGATGTCCTTATAGAACATTTTAAAAAGCTCCAGCTGACTAGCTGAGGATGCAGAAGACAGAAGTGTTTCTATCTGGGCCTGCAGCAATTAAAGAATGAGCAGAGAAATGACAGTGGCTTTCATGGAAGAGTGGAAAAAACCCCAACAAAACCTTGGAAAAGCCTGACCAATGACTGACACTCATCATAACCAGTTAATAAAGTATCTCTGTGCATGAATTAAATTATAGTGAAGTGTTTCGTTTCGTATATATGTGTAGTAACGGCATGCCAATAGAGATGTCCACGCTGCCACTTCTCTTTAAAGGCATTTGCTGTGCTCCTGGGGAGGTGGGAGGCTTGGGGGATATAAATCCCTTTTTAGAAGCTGCCAAAAGCCCAACTGTTGGTATGAGCTGGAGCCAAGTGGTAACTTGGCTTGCAGACCAGGATATCTGGTCCTTATGCAAGCCACCAAGAAAGCACTTTAAGAGAAGCAAAGTGGCAGAGGTAGATGCTGATATCAGCAGACTTGGTGGATGTGCAGTAGTTTTCTAAACATGACACTGCTGTTGAGTACAGCTTAAGTATGGTGCTAGACATATTACACAAGCATGTCTCTGCCATTGGTCTAAAAGGCAAAATGGGTTCTGATATAGCTGGGGCTTTTAAAGCCATTTTTATCAGGCAGTGCACATATCAGAAATTACAGACTGATGGAGGAAAGGTTTTTTTTAAACCAGCCTTTATACTGCTTTAACAGTTTTTTTAATGTTCACCATCTTGTTACTAGCAATGAAGCAAAAGCCTTCACTGCAGAGTGTTTTAACAGGTTGCTTAAAAGTAAGATATGTAGATATTTTAGTGTGCAATGCTTTTTGCTACATTGATGTGTTACCAGTTTTATAAAGGACTATAATCATAGCTTCGATAGAGCTATCGGAGCCAGGCTTGTGGATGTGATCCCTTTAAACTCTGGGAGGGTTTGGATAATCAAATCCAAGGATTGATTTAAAATTAAAGAATATGTGCCTTTGCTCAAAAAGACAGACAATATCACAGTGTTTACAACAAAAGAGATTTGAGAAAGGTTATCATCAGATATTCATAAGTGAAATCTTCTTAATAGCTGAAACTGTGGGAAGGGAGCCAGGTACCCACCCGTGCAGTTTAATAGACTATGGTCATGAAGCAGTGGAGGGGACATTTTACCCTGAAGAATTTAAAAAAGTGAATCCCAGTGAGGACAGAATCTGCAAGACTGACAAAATCATTGCTGTGAAAGTGAAAATAAGAAAGAAACAGCAGCCTAAGTCCAGGACATGTAGTGATTGGGGTTTGAGTCAGGGTAAAATAAGGATGGCAGATGGCAATTTCTACCTTATGCTAGCCAGCAATCCCAGCACCAGAATTTTCCCACAAAACATCTCTAACTTCACCAGAGGCCCCTGGAGCTCTCTGCCAACCTCACCTCCTACTTGCCAAAAATACAATACCTGCACAGAAGGAATAATGTCAGTGAAGACAGCACCTTTGAAATAACAAGGTAAGACATGGCGGGGTAACAGGTGGCAGTATGCTTTGCAGAAATCCTGTTATTACCATCCCTCGCAGTGTTGATGGAACGTATGAACCGTCTTATTAATCCCCACAACAGAGCATCAGCCATCGACTCTCCAGCTGTTGCCCTGGCCTGTGATCCTGTCATAAACAAAACAGCATAAAAGGGATGAAAATCCTTACCTTTATCTCTTGTAATGCTATTCATAAATGCATTGTGTAAATAAAACTTAGAACCCAACTGAAAGTTTGTGTGTGTGTTCTTCAACTATTCCCCCAATTATTTTATTTTTAAATGGGCAATATAGACATCAAATTTGAAAGTTTTTAATATGATTTACGTATTACACTAAATACTACAGGATGAGGCATTGGCTTTTTAGGTAGCTTTCTTTTCTGACATGGTGTGTGTGGTGCTTCTCGGTTCTCTGCATTCACCTTTAATTGTTCGATCCTGGTTTGCTGTGTTACCTCTGACAGAAGGTGGGACATTCACCACAGCCAGGGCATTAGTAAAAATTCCAATCTTTAGGTATTCCCAAGCTTAAAGGGGCTTTGGACAAACTGTTGGGGGTGGCATTCCAGCCGGTCCCAGGGCGCTCTGTGCACATGTGGGGAGACAGTGATGGCAAAATGGTGGCTCCTAGCTGCCAAAAAGGAGGGGATGGAGGGGGGCAAATCGGTGACATGGGCGGAGGGTGAGGGAGTTTAGTGCAAGTGGTGGTGGTGCCAGGTGGAGGGGGCAGATCTCCCTTTGGGTGCTGAGGAGCAGTGCGTCCAGTCCAGGATGAGCGCCATCCTTCTACCCCTCATATACGGCTCTTGAACCCGCCTGCATCCTTTTCCTTTCCTGAGCTTTCAGAAGACTGCATGGTGCTGGCTGTTGTGCTTGTTCTTTGGGTACCGTGTTCTGAAGTTGTGCTTTGGTACTTTGCTGACCCCCCTGAAGGGGATTTTGTTGTCTTGCCTTTCCTGCCCATGTGGCCGCTGTGTGCAGGAAGCAGGCTGAAGGTGTGGGAGGTTTATTGATTCAAAGGTAGTTCATTGCACACTGCCACTCTGAGCCAAATGGCTTTTATGGGTCATTACAATAACTAATTTCACTGATAAAATGGGTATATTTGTAAACCTGGTTTAATTTACATATCTGCTTTGTTGTAAACTTCCCATTCAGAACAGACAAATATAAGCAATAGAGTGTATGGAGTTTGCAGAGTGTACTGGCTCTCAGCAGGTTGCTGTGTTACAAGCGTAAGGACTGTTATATGTGTTGATTCTGCTCTTTATGACTCATTT
Organism: Fulmarus glacialis; assembly: GCF_000690835.1. Taxonomy (NCBI): domain Eukaryota; kingdom Metazoa; phylum Chordata; class Aves; order Procellariiformes; family Procellariidae; genus Fulmarus; species Fulmarus glacialis. The sequence goes on along the minus strand of NW_009223495.1, from coordinate 220 downwards.
TAAAAGGTGCAGAGCTACACCGCATAAGGTGATTTTTTTACAGTCTATCTCTTTTGGCATAGTAAATGACAGCTTTTATTTGTGTAGTGGTTTACATAGTGCAAATCCAACTGTTATCTTTAGAGGAGGAGATAAAATTACACCTCCCCCCACAAACAGTTTAGTGTGTTCACATACAGGGTACCAAGTTGTTTTGAAAGAAAAACATTCTGAAAAGCTT
>NW_009223494.1:0-23044 GCF_000690835.1 Fulmarus glacialis | reverse complement strand
CAAACTATTCTATGATTCTGTGCTTCTATGATTTTTTTGAGGTAAAAGACTGTCATGCTTTCAAGAGGGAAAGTATAAGGCATTTCCTGGAAAGGTAGCAAGTGCCAGAACTTTGTTTGAACGGAGCTGTTTGGTCTTCAGCTCCAGTGACCTGCCAGAGCAGAACTGAGAGGCACTTTTAAACATTTAAAGAGATGGAAGTTGTTTTATCCCCTCACCTACACTGCTGAGCAACATGAGCAGTTTCACAGCAGCATCCAGCCAGTCACAACTTAAGCGTTACGTGCTCACTTTCCCTTCTTCTTCCCCTCTACCCATCTCATCTTCTGGTCTGCAGGAAGCTGAGGTTATGCTGATAATTAGCTGCCATCTCATTTTGCTCTAACCCAATCTGTCTGGGTCAGGACCCAACACTGATCACCTACTAACCCAACTTCTCAACCCTAGGCAAGTCTCCATGTAGCTGGTTTCTACACTTCTCCCCATCTCTCATCTGTTTGGACTTTCTCTGAACTTCCATCTCATGTTCTCTTGGACTAAACTAGTGCAAATCCACTAAATACAGCAGTCAGTCTCTTACCATCAAACTGGTACTGAATGATGTTGTTGAAAACTTCCAGCAAGAAGAAAACAAGATGGTGGTTCTGGACAGCAGAGAACAGGAACCAGGTGGTGGAAAAAGCCTCCAGGAGATGCAGTAACTTGTTAGCAGCCACCATGGAGAGAGACTTCAGGTATGGAGACACTGTGGAAGGCAAAAAAATGAAAAGTGGAGAAAGAACCAAGCTGTATTTATTCACATAAATACACCACTAAAAATGTTGCTCTTACCACCTTCCCACCCTGCACTTCTGGGAAAGCCTCATGGAATAGCTGAGCCCAATAGGGTTTCACAGAAACATTTCCAAATATAAAAGAAGTGAAACAGAGATATTGCCTAGTAAAAGCAGGCTCTTCTGCTTTTAGAGGGTCTTGTGTAGTTTTACACTAGTAACATCATCTCTGGCATGCCTCCTGAAAAGCTTACACAACTAGAGCCCCCTGGACACTCACTAAGCCCAGGGGAAGCCACTGCCACTGTGGGGAGGTAGCACTCCCTACTGGAAAGGGACAGCATTGCCAACCACCCTCACCACGCCTTCTGACACCCCAGAGGGGCTCCAGACACTCTGCCGTCCCACCCTCTGCCCCATCTGACTGAGCCCAGACAATAACCCTGCAGGTAGGTCTGATCTGCAGCTGACACCTCCAGACTGGAAACGATCAGTTTCCAGCAGCAGTCGCTGACACTGGTCAATGTTAGGGGACACAGGTAGGAGCACAGGGAGAGAGGGGTGACAGCAGCCAGAGCTGTCCCCTCTGTGGGTTGCGGTTTCACACTGCATACAGTGCTTACCGTTCACAACGATGGTGAGCAGGCAGTCAAAGAGAGGCTGCAGCCGCTGATGCCCACTGGTTATGATCTTGTGAAAGACCTATGGTAAGGAAGGAGTTCTTGAGCAAGGTAGTACCTTACTGAAAGCACCCTCTCAACCAAAACCAGTGCCACCCCCACACTAATCACTTCCTGACACCATTCCTTCCTAGGCAGGGCCCTGCACACTCCACAATTACACAGGTGGGGAAGGCTGCTCTCACTGCAGACTTGCACTCCAGGAGTACAAGCTTTCATTTACAATGAATCCTTTGGGGACGTGATTAGGGCTCTACAACACTGCAAACAGAAACTGACTCCGAGGTGTTCCAAAATGCACAGGCAGCCTGAGACAAAAATAAACCACCATGAACATCTTCAGCTCCAATGGATTTTGACTCTGAACCCTAATGATAGCTGCTTGAAATGCCACAGAACTAATCATTTCACATTTATTTTAGTGCAAACTTCTAACTCAAATGTTTGTCCTATTTTTCTTAACTATATCCTCAGACATGGAAAGATTCAACTGCCTCACAACCAGTTCAGACATCAGTCTTGGCCTTCCCACCTCTAGCTGCCATGCCTGTAGAGAAGACCTGCAGCATAATGAAAATACAGAGATGATCTAAGATTAATGGAATGTAATACCAAAACACATAGCATCAAGAACAGTCCTGGTGGGCACATTTCTTCCTACTCCTTCTAATGGGAATCTCCATTTGGAGGTTCATCAGAAGTTGTTGAGAGATTCTTCTCTGGCAAACGAGTACTAGCATGACAGAAGGGTACCACCTGAGGCTGGTACTGCAAAACACACAGCTATTTGTAGGCAGTATTGTGGCCCTCAGCACTACAGACTGAAAGATGAATGAAACCTTGCAGCAACCCAAAGCTGTACAGTTGAGCTTGGTATCATTGTTGTTCCCATTCTGACAGATGTGCTCCACACAACTCTGGTTACTTGGGACAGAGCCAGCAATGCAGTCAGATCTCCTGCCTTCCCCACCTACAATCAAGTCTGGTAGAGGCCATGCACCCATGCCACTCATGCCAGTCCCAGAGTCCTTTAGACACCAGTTCCAGCATCATCCAGGATCCTGTTCTTTGGGATCATCTCATGCAGATGGAACTGCATCTCATGCATATGCACCCTGCTAGACACATCATCAACCTCAGGTTAATAGTGTGCAAAGATCCCGCCAGTGCTCGGATGCATCCCACACACTTTCTAGCTACTCAGTGGACTGGCAATCTAGGAAGGACGAGTATATTGAAGGAGGAAGGAGGACAATTATTTGTGGAGGTATGAAACAGGAGTTAGGAGGGACAGAAAAGAACTGCTGGAGCTATACTCACTATGATGAGGAGATCTGCATGTGTCCCTGTGAAGACAGGGATGTCCATAGGCACTCGTACAGAATACGGCTTGTTCAGTCGAACCCCGAAGTTACGCTCCCCACTGAGAAGCAGGAGGATAAAGACCCCTATGTGCATCAAGCCCACTCGTGCTGCAGGGGGAAAAAAAAAAAAAAAAAAACAACCACCACAAAACAAAACCACAAAAAAACCCACACATCATAGTAAGGCCAGTGGGCTCCTGAAGAGAGAAGGGCAGTGAGGAGGGAGGAGAAACACTATGGGACTGAAAGAAAAACTGCACAGACCAGACCATCCTGATAAGGGACATCCCACACAGAGCTCGCTCCATTGCCAGTACCAGTGTCCTTCCCAAGCACATCTAAGGGGCCAGTACAATGATAAGTCTTGGATAGATCATGCTTTTCTTCATTATGTTCTTGATGTAAACCCATCACCATAGTAGGAAAGATCTGACTACTTCTTTCCACTACGCAGTGATGGAGTTATGCATGATTTACACCCAAGACAAGAGCAGATTGCTCATTTCTCCCTCTTCATGGGATCAGGGACACAGTTTTCAACATAAGGACTCAAAACGAGTTAACACATGCTAAGGATCTCCTTTCCCTGTGTTGTGGTATAGATCATGTCCTGTTTCTAGTCTGTTACAAACATTAAAACCCAGCTAACCGAACCACTCTACTCCATGCCTGTAGAACACTAGGAACATGCACTTGAGATGCTATCACATCTAAGTGGTACGGAGGAAGCATCTTAAAAACATTCTAGCTCAACTGTCAAGCCAAATATTGAACATAACCAACTTACACTGGTCTGCTCTGGCATCATTGAGAAAATACAAGATTGGGACAAGGATGTCCAGAACATCGCTGCTCTTCAGCACAAAGAAGAGGAATTTCTGGAAGAAAGGGGAGGATTTCAGACAATCACAAGTATATTCGGTTTTCTGCACCATCCGCAGGATTCAGGACAGGTAGCCTCAAGCTAATTAGTCTCTCAAGAACATTAGAAAGGCTGGTGTATGTACCAGCTCTTCAATTCCAGTGTAATTTGTAGAGTTACCATACCACCTGCTCCAGCATTTGCCTCAAGCACTGACCTTCAGGACCTGCAGCCCCTCTCACAAGCTGTCCCTACAGCCAGAGCCCCCCCAGTCCATGCAGCAGGGAATAGTGCTGCTGACCAGAGTACCACAGAGTCACCTGCCCATAACTCTTCACCGGGGCCCGGTCCAGCCAGAGCCCAGACTCTGGGCAACAGGCAAGGTGGGGCAAAGCTCAGCAAGAAGCAGATCCACACCTTGTTGAAGTCACAGAGTTTCCAGAAGAGGACGAGGAGTTCCTGATGGAATTGGATCTTCTTGGCAGAGTTTGGCAGGTAGGTCTGGACCAGCGGGTTTGATAACAAGCGGGCCACTCCTTTCAGGATGAACTGGAAATCCTGCCGACAGACCAGAAAAGAGACTGTGGTGGGCCCCAGGGCTGATGTAATCAGCATGAAATCAGACAGGAAATAGTTCAGGACAGGAGCACATTACCTCCTCTCGGTGTATTCTTGAGAGGTAATTCACAAACAGATTGTCTGGTCCAGGAGGCTGCGTTCAAAGAAAATGAGTGAAATGCTTACTGGCAACAAGGTTTACTCAGGAAGTCAAAGTGTAACCACTGGCTCTGGGGGTTAACGTCTCTCATTTCAGCTTTGCTCTCTGAATGATCCAGTTTTAAATACTAGCAGACAGAGCACCTCAGGAAACAGTAAAGTCAGGGGTTTTTCACTTACATGCTCCTGATTCAAGTCAGTGACGAAAACCTAGTGGTTTCGTCAGAAAAGAAGCAGGACTGGGCCCGACTGCAAGGAGAGGAGTGGTCCTGGGCACTACATGTCAACATTCAATGCAAGCTGGTGTAAGAGGACCACAGGGAGTTGAGGAGAGCAGCAAATACAGATCGCAATGTCACTCACATCCACATCATCCATGGCCGTGCCAGTGGTTGTGCCATCCACGGTGGGACTTGAACTGGTGGAGCCATCATAGTCCAAAGTGACAATCAGCACCTGGGCTGCCTCCTCCACCAGGGGCTCACGGTAGTCAGAGAAAAGCAGGTGATTGTAAGGAATCCCATAACCCACCGGGTCATAGGCACAGACAACGTTCAGGAGCGAGGTGAAGAGTGGGAGTGCATGTCTGGGGAGGAGAAAACATTCTCAGAAGGCAGAAGCAGGAAGCAAAAGGTGCTGCCTTGGGGAGGGACAGTCATCTCTCTCCCCAAGAGTTTGGGATCATGACAAGACACTGGCATCTCCTCTAACCTATAAGAGTGGCCCATGACTGAGCAGCCCAGAGACAAGAGCTGACACTCCAGCTCCCAGCTTGTCTCCTGAACTACAGCTGAGCGGGAAGCGGAGGTGAAAAACGCTGTGTGGCCTCCCAGAGGAAGCGTGTGCAGCAATATGACAAAGTGGACAGGACCTCAAAGCTCTCTAGACTCTGGAAAGACAAAACCGCCTGCCTTCAACTGGGACTGTGCTCGCCCAGGTGAGCAACTGTCACCTGGGGAGCTGCAAGTCCCAGAGAAGACAACGTCACTAGAGGGCAGCATTCACCTGCCACCAACACCACAAACCGCCCACTGCAGTGCCAGGCCACCATCCCCACCAGGGAACAGGGTCTACAGCAGGGAACAGGATCTGCTATTTCCCACAGGACAGGGATCAGTCCTGCATCAAACTCCAGTGAGCACCATGCTCAGTCTCTCTTTTTGCTGCTGAGGAACAATTCTCACTCAGCAGAGATGCTACTGGGGCGTACGTAAGACAGGGACAAAGAAAAAGGACAACAGCCCCTAGATGTTGGAGGTAGCAAGTCCTATGGTCCCCCGTTACGAACACACTCCATGGAAGAGATTTGAAGGTATTTCTCCCCCTCGCACCCAGTCCCCCACCCTTCACTCTCACCTGTTCTCTGTAGAGCAGAAGAACTGCACCCAGGGGTTGGCATTGCTGCTGTCTGAGGAGGGCGGCAGATACATGGCCTCAGAGAAACAGGTCAGCAGCAGCTTAAGCAGCTCTGTCCTGAAAGAAGGGAAGAAGCAGCCAAGGTCTGGAGCCGTTCAGGAGCAGGGACTGTGTGCAGGAGGCACAATCACTTACCACAACAACACATAAGGAAGGCTCAGTCCCATCTAGAAAGTCGTCCCCACAGAGAGTTAAGCATATTTCATTTCAAAAGCAACACTCCTGTCACTGGCGCAAAGCTCAGCAGAACTGCTGCCTTATGAAAAAGAAATACAGTACAGCGCTCCAAGACATTTTCAAAGTAGCAATGCTTTGCCAGTTCCTGTTGCAGACACTCTGACTCTCATACCATACTACAAAAAGCTATTCAAAAGGTCAGCTGTTTTCTTCTGTGTTGCCAGTCCTGTTAGCTCAGAAAAGAGCAAGGAGAAAGCCCCTTGGGAATCACAGAAACCCGTGGAGGCAAGGAGCCCACCTCCCCCAGATCCCCCTCTCCTGAGCCCAGTTTCTTTCCATTCTGCCTTTGCAGAACCTCTTACCTATTCAAGTCATGGATGTAGTTAAGCTGTGGAGAATGAGCAAAGCCCACTCCTGCCTCCCAGATGTACTCACAGCTGTCGATGGAGTGGATATCTTCTGCTGTGTCCTGTGGGAGAAATACGAGGTCAGACCACAGAAGGCAAGAGCAAGAGTTGACAGCACTAGTGGTATCCAAAGCCATTCAGCCCCTCTCCCTGACAACAGCAAAGACACCAGCAGAGAAGCATCCAAACACTCGGACTGTACATACCAGCCCCACCCAGGGAGCACCCCTGACAGAGGACCTCTCATCTTCAACAGGTACTGAGCACCATGCAGAATGAGGCCCTTCCTCTAGCGTGCCAAGGTGCAATGCTAGCCACCTCCACTGGGAAGGGTCACCTTCCAAAATACAATCCAACATACAATCCAAAATACATTCTGTTCTCATTACTGGATGCATCACCATCTCCTCTCCTTTCCTCCGCTTCTCATGAAACACAGGTCAGGGCTTTTCCTTTGCAGATCAAAAGCACCACACAGGGGTTCAGTCCTGCTCGACACCTCGACCCTATCTCAGAGCAGCTCATGTTGAGTTTACCCACATAATGGTGTCTCGCAATGGCTGCACCCCGAAGGCAGGAGAAGCAGCAAGTTAACCCTCATTTGTAATAAAAGCAGATATGGCTGTGACTTGCTTTTCAGAGGGTAAAATAAGAAGGTGACTGCAAATATGTTATTTCTCCTAGTCAGAACCCTCCCAGTCCCTTGACAGCTGCTGGCATGACTCCCAAACTCTTGCTTTGCAACCTGAGGAGATGAATCACAGCAGTTTGCCCTTCTTCTTTGTCATGGTCATTCAGGTCAAGATTGAAGCAGTTTTGAGGAGACAAGCAGCCATTGAAAACCACCTGGTGACCCTCCAGGAATGACCAGAAGCAAAGGCTCAGATGAATATGTTTGCATCAAGTGCACTTGGCACACTTTGGCTGTCTCTTTTCTGGAGTTTAATTAAGCAAATTCTACCGCCTGCCTTTTTTCCTCCCTGCACTTGGGGAAAGCAGATCAGAGGACTGTTTCTAATTGCTCTGGGTTTGCATTGCATAACTCCCTCCCTTCCTCCCTCCTTCCCACAAAGGCACTGACCTCAGGACAGCAGGACTTGAGGGCAGCCAAGATGCACTTACCACCCCAACCACGACTCCCACAAAACCAGCATGTTGACAGCAGCTACTGCTGACACAGAAGCAACCGCAGCTTCTTCCACAGTCCGGACCTTCCCTGCCTTGCTAGTCACTTCCTACAGATAGGCTGGAGCTCACCTCCTGTCAGGTTTCTCACCAAGTTCCTCAGAAAAACTCTTGCTGAGATTGGAGTGCCCACGACCTCCCTCCACAACAAAATCTTGAACGTCTCCTGCGAGGCACAGGCTTCATGGAAAGAAATGCAATTACATCCACAAACCTGCTTCTACCATGTGTGACTAAGCAGGAACAGTAGGAGGAGACAGCGTGTTACTAGCCATCATTATAGCAGTTCCCCTAAAAAAGCAGGTGCCAATGACTTCAAAGAGCTCAGCCTTTGCAAGTAAGTGATAAAACACAGAGATGCAGGCACTGTGCATGACAAAGGGATCCCCAATTTTTAGCCATAATTCCAGGGCTGACTTCAACAGGAGGGCAAACAGCAAAAGAGTACGGGTCACTCCCGGGTCTCCTTTGCCCATTCCCTCCCAGCTCTTACTCTTCCTCTTTACTCAATTCTGCTCCACCAACCATCCACCACAATCTGTATCTCTGGGGCCATGTGCTCTTCTGCCATGATCATGAGGTGGTTGTACTCATCTCTCTGCTCTTAACCTGCAGTCAGACCCAAGAGCGCAGATCATACCAGATCCAGAGAGGCTAGGCAAAGACTACAGAGGCTGCAGGCAGCAGACAGGCATCTAACAGCAAGGAATATAAAGCATTCACGATCTCATCGTCTAATTCAACTTGCCCAGAGCCCCGGAAAGCCAGGCTGGCTTCTGCCAAGGGAGAAATCACAGGTGCAGTGTGGGGTGTTCTCCCAGGAAAAACTGTAGTCACCCCCACTTGTGCAATCCATCCCAAGTGACAGCACAAGACAAGTCCATCTGTTTCAGCCACACTCCCACTTACTCTTAGCACATAACCATGTGGCTCTGACCCAGCCTTGCCCCTTCATCCCCAGGTGACAGATTTTAACCCTGTTTCTACTACCCAGAAACTTCAAGCAAGCAATTTAGTACTCAGGTTTGTCAGGGAATTTTGCAGCCATCAAATACACAGTGGTTTAGCATGTTCATTTTTAATTTACTTCATAGCTATACCAAAAAGGAGGGCTGCCCACTTTTGTTTATAGACCAGACCTACAAGAAACACCACAGAATCATTGGTGGGGAGAGAGAAAGAGAGAGGGAGGGAGGGAGATGCAACAGAATTTGTCCTCAGCACACCTGGTAGGAGAACCCTGCTTCAGGGAACTCCTCTAAAGTAAAGACAGTCACCATAAAGATAAGAACACATTTGTCTTTGCTGCAATGATACAGAGAGGGAGAGGAGGTGGCAAGACACAAGAGACCATCTACTCATTCACATCACAGTACCTGCTATCAGGCAAACAGCTGCTTCCTGCCCCAGACTGCACCAAATCACCAGTGAAAGGAACAAGGTGCTAAAGGTCTCTGCTCTGATGGCAACAACAGAAGAGCTGTTGTTTGCCAGCACAACCACCTTTTCCTGAGGGGCAAGCTGTAGCATGGGGGTGACTGCCAGCCACTCCAGCTGAGACTCACCCAGCTGTCTCAGAACATCTGTTTTAGAAGGCACAAACACCACACAGTGAACCCAAAATGTTGATCAATATTAGTCACTGCAGGTTCAAGCTCAGCAGCTCCGTATTTTCTTGCCTGCAGGTTTGCAGGAAGCTGCTGGGGTTCTCCAGGGTACCCCGCACAATGCAGCTAATCTACCTCTATGCAGATAATCTCATGATTCGACTTACCACCGTGCTCCTCCGGTGGCTCTGCACAGTGAAATTGGGACAGAAGAGCAGATCTGCGACAGCAAGGAGCAACGACTCAGCCAGTGGCCGGGCATTTTCATCGTCTTCATCTCCCTAAAAGCAAGAAACATGGAAGAGTATTGTCAGCCTAGTGTTAGTGAAGAGCACACAGTAACACTAGTATAACACAGCAAGAGAAGATACACTCCCCAAGAACAAGTGAGGAGGCAAGATATTACAAAGGAACAAGAGGGAGAAACACACAAAGCCCAGCCAGTAGAGGAAAGAAATCCCCCCCTGGAAGGTGATGACTAACTAGGAACAAGCTCTTTAATGACACCAAACTGAGCAGACAAAGGCCTAGAGATGTCTGGGAAACAGAAGAGTAGCACTGGACCTTGCCACGTGGAGATGTTTGACTTACTGAAGACAAAAGGAAAGGGAACCATTTACAGAAAAGAGGGTTTTACAGTCATGAAGGAGGGTAATTCGGATGGTGCAGAGAGACAGCAATAGGAAGAAGCCAGCCAGCAGCAATAAGGTGTAAAACCTCTCAAAGTCCTGCATGGGCTGCCCAGAACTGGAGTTGACAGAACCAGGAGAGGCCACAGGCACCATGCTCAGCAAGGGGCCGCCTCAGCCTGCCATGGCAGAGCAAGCGTGAAAGCGGAGGGGATTTTGCTGTCTCCAGCATTCAAGGCAATCACTCTAATCATGCATGGCTACTCCTCTGCAGCCGTTGCCATGGGAAACCTTGCCAGATCCTGCCTGTCAAAGAGCATCCTGGCTAGGAGGCGTTCCCCACCACATGCTGGTGCTGGGTAGGAATGGCAGGAGCTTATCTATCTCAGCCAGGCCTCTGTCAGCCTGCGCACGACACACGGCTCTTAAATCACAGCAGGCAGCTAACAGAGATAATAGCCTGTGTGGCTCTGACGTCTGTCTCAGTGACAGCAGGAAGACTACCATCAAACAGATCCTGGATGTAAGGAGAGCCCAGAGAGGACAGATGGTGCCAGCACAAAGATGCTTTTACTTGGACTCACAGTCAGAGATGAAATGAAAAGTGTTAGTGTCCAACGGGACTTATTTTCCAAGAATGATCTTTGCTAACATCACCTCAGGTGCCAGAAAAATTCCCTGAAGGCTCTGGGTACCACCACATCCAAAATGGGTGACACACAGCAAACCAAGAGATCTGTACACAACACAGACCCCCTTACAGGAGAGAGGTACCCATCCCCCAGGAGCTCCGCCACCCATCACTGCATCATGAAGCAGGTGAAGGATAATCACAGATATATTTACTAATGGTCCAGGCATACCATCATCTTCCCCCCTTCAGTTCCCAGGGAGAAATCAGTATTCAGACAGCAAAGCAGTTGCCCCTAGATTAGGCATGATCCCAGCTTTCCTAATGTCTCAGGGCTTTATTTGTTATCCCCTGCCAGACAGCTCAGCCAGCCTTACAACTGCTTCTGCACATGGTTAAATGATGGCACGCACTGAACCACAACAGCTCCACTGACATTCAGGAGGCACAACGCAGTGGGAGGGCTCCCAAACCAAGCACACACGCACTGGAGTGGATCGCCTTGGGGTGACCCCACCACTCTAAGGCTGAGAAACTCTCTCCTCCAACTACTGAACAAAGTGGAAAAACAGCTGTAACAGCAGCCTGGCTGGATCAGAGCACCAGGCACCCTGCATGTTCCTTCCCAAAACAAGCTCTTCCATTTTTAAGCCTCTCCAGCACCCCCTGGTCCCTGCAGGGATGAAAGGGTGGAAAACCACCACCTTCCCAATCACACAGATCACATAACACAGCAGGGCTAGCAAAGACTTCCCTTTCTACCACCCAGAACTTCCCCTTGAAGTGGCCTCAGGCAAAACAGATTAGAGGTGACAGGCAGAGACAACGCAAGGTGCAAGGTTTATACTGTACCAACCCCTGCTGATCCTTTCTAACCTTCCCCAAAAACACGGCAGTACACTTAACATTCAGGAGAACCACACCCTTCAGTATAGCCACACTGACCTGCAGATTCAGAAACTTGTAAGAGAGTGCTCTCTATGCACAGAGCAGGCAGCTGCTGAGGGAGCAAGCAGGCGAATTCCTGGCCTAACTCAACTGTGTTTTCAACACTATTTCTCCTATATGCAGGACATCCTAAAGCACTTTCACCCTGTTCCTCAGAGAGACAAAGCACTACCGTGCCTACTCTCTAGACAGAGAAATGTAGGGAGGTTCAGAGACTCCCCTGAGGTTATACATGTCAGTGACAGAGCCAGAAACAGTACCTAATTCTTCAACCACTCCTGCCCAGTTGTGCACTTCACCTATCAGGCTAGGCCCCTGGTTAAAACTTTATCACTCAGCTCATAAGCAGGGCACTGAGTCACACTGCTGAGAGCTTCTCTGGCGCTATTTGCTTTTCATGTGACATTGTAAAATCAGCAGAAATGACACCCTATTTCAGTTTGACTTGAATCTTAAATTAACTTTAGTTAATGGAATAAGGTCATTTCAGTTTAATAAAGTCATACAGCCTTTAGTACCGCGCTCACGTTCATTTCGATTCACACCTTCAGTTATACTGGAGAAGCCTTCCCTCACATACCAGTGCTCTCCTACAGCTACATACTCAAGTGAAATATTTAGATGATGCATCAACCTGTGCTAAACAAAGCAGCTGAGGGGGAGAGGAAGAGCAGCAAGAATCAAAGGTAGGAAAATAACTTAGAAGGTGCCACCTAATTTCTGACCAAAAAGAAATAACTGGAATAAAGTTGCCCCCAAAAGTATACAGGCTGTCCTCGCTGCAGCCTCCCCTTCACCCTCCAGAAAGAAGAGTAAGTGCCAAGAGACAGACCCCTCCTCGGCCAGCCCCAGGGACAGTTGACCAGAAGAAACCTCTCCAGTCTGGGTCCTCAAAGATGTAAGGCAGGATACGGGTGAGGAGCCGGCAGCAGTTCAAGACGATTTGCCTCTCCTTCTCTGTGTGGCAGCCGCTCTCTGCTCCCTGCACCAGCTTCTCCACAGCCTGAAGAAAACAAAACCAAGGCAGGTAGCATTAGCCTGGACACAAGTTAGCAAGAGTTGGGTAGGTCTGTCCTGCTGGTGACAGCCTCACAAAGAGTTATAAGCGGTTCTTGGAGCCCATTTTCTCCGAGTTCAATGGTACAGGCACTGTTGCTGTTTAAAACACTGCAGAAATAGGGTTAACAATCTTAAACAGACCTTCCTGAATTTCTACTGTCCCACTGCAACAGACCTCACATGCCAGGATTAATCCATGCAGCACACGTGTCGTGTCACATGAGACAGACAGCCACAGCATCAGAAGGCTCCTTCCAGCACTGCTCCATGACACCACATGAGCAGATCTGCAAAGAGCAGATCAGATTAATCAGCCGCATCAGGTACACAAGACACAGGCAGAACCAAGGCAGCAGCACTGTGCTGCATGGTGTGAGGCATTGGCAGAGGGAGATTGCACAGAAATACACAAAGTCTGACATATCTGGATGTGCTGTTGTGATTACGCAGCTCCTGACTCAGGAGGTGGGAGCTAAGCTGCTGCCTGTGACTATTAGGTGTACGGATACGGCCTCCAGCAGAGTCTGTCAAGGTCCTGCTGCAGAGGAGGGTGGTAGCCCAGGTTTCCCCCACTGACCCTGTGAATAGGACTGCTGCTCTGAAAAGAGCTTCTGAGTCTCTGCAGTCCATCCAATCACTACTGAAACTACCAATGGAGACAGTCACACTGGGTTTTCAGAATACGATGTGGTCTTGCCAGGCAGTAACCACAGCCCCAGCAGGCAGCAGCAGGTTTTACTCACAGAGAGAGAAGAGCAGCTTCTTCCCCCAGCAGCTGCACCCACTTGCTCTTACTCCCTGATCCCAAGGGGAAACAGAGGGGGAATGAAAGCCAAAACCTTTACCAAGGATTCACCTTGCTGCTTTTTAATTCATGAGGTCATGCGTCTCTACTTATTTTCATAGCAGACTGTCTGGGTCACTGACTCTGCTAGCCTGCATCATTGCCTTAATGGGTATTTAAATGTTGTTTGTGTAGTCTCAGTCTGTCCACACACTACTCTATGACTGAGCTTAACTTTTTTTTTCAGGCACATTTATGATTCTGTACAGTCTGAGTCTCCAGCCATGACTGCAAATGACATTTCAGCCATGTTGTTGTGCTTTTCACAAACATGTAGCATTGCTAAGTCCAATGGCACACTGCAACTGCACCTGGCACAGGTCAGGGCCCTCTGGCACAGGTCAGGGCCCTCAGCCTGGCAAAAGCACGGCAGGAGTCTGCAGGCTCCTCTGACCCTAATAGCCCAAGATCTGGATAAACAGCCCTGCAGCAACCAGGTCTCCCCACACATCTGTTTCCGGTAGGGAGAACAGCCCATATTTTAGTCTTGGTTTTGGGAGAAAGAGGATACAGAGACAAAGGGGTTACGTGGTCAGTACAGGTCTCCCCAGCCCTTCTCGATTCCCAAGCTGCTTATTGCCAGAAGCCAAGAGACAGCACTAGGGAAGAACCATTCCATTCTTCCTCATTTTTGTATTCTTTCTCAAGTTTCCACTACAGGCATCTGTCTGAGGCATTATTCCCAGTAAGAGGTACCTTCACTATGACTCAGTAGGTCTCATTCACATTTTGTAGAGCAGGAAAGAAAAACAGGACAACAACCACGATTTAAAACCAGAAAAACACCATTCCAAACGTTTCCAATACTACAAATTCAAGGCTACTCTTTGCATGGCTCAAATCAGAAGCATTATTAACACTTGCACTTTCCCAGGCAGAATAAGCCTCAGGCTGTTGCTCATCAGCTTGACAATTTGCCAAACCTGACAGGGTAGGAAACGTGAGTCAATGTCCTTTGTGCTCCACACAAGGACGTGGCAACACCAGAAGCAGCATCAGGGATGTTCCTGATATCACAGCAGAAGGAAGAAAAGTCTTAAGATCTCCCCACAACTTCATCCAGGCACTTGTACAGTGACAATCTCCACATCCCTCTGGGATCTATCAGCTTGAAGCCAGACTGATGCATGGTGAGGAACAATTAGATGCAGACAGGGAATCAGATATACCAGCCTCCCCACAAATATGCAGCCTTGGTACAAAGTCCCCTAAGCAGGAAGCAGTTTACATAGCAGGCAAGACCCAAGAGGACAGGGTGAAACACAGGAAGGGGACAAGAGGAAAAAAGCTCCAAAGTGAGCAAGAGCCAGCTGTGGTCTGTGCTAAACCAAGAGAGGAAGAGCTGAGAGTTACCATCAGGAGGAGACCAGGACAAGCAAGTACCTCATGTGGTACAAGGAAATAATACGATACCTGTCTCCCCTTGGGAGCCATAGGACTATTGATCCAGGGACACGCCCCTACTAGCATAGCACCAAGGAGTAAGACAGCACCAACCTTACCTTATAACACAAAGTCGCCAAGTTTGAAGGTGATTCTTCTCTCACTGCTCGGATCTCTGCAGCTGGTACAAGGGCAAAGACATCCTGCACTGAAGTGGCTGTGTCTGCCCAGAACTGGTCCCAAAAGGCATCATCTGTTGCCTCCACAGGCTGTGGAAAGACAAAACATGGTTACAGATGCAGAACTACTATTCTGTGAGGTCCAAACATCAGCAATTACGCCTGGCTTGGGGATGGGACCAGGCCCAGAAAAGGTTCAATAAAACATACTGGCACTGGTTTTGTGCCTCAGCCTCTTTGTTTGCAGGGCTTTGGCCGATTTGATCTCCCAAACAGAGCATTCCCTCAGCAAGGGGGTGAGCAGCAAGACATTTATGTGACCAACTGCATCACACTGGGACTCTGCAAGTCTTTCATGGTGTCACAATATAGGTGAGGCCTCCTGCTTGTCTGCAACCTAGGGCATGTATTACAAGATCTTTACCAATGCGCATGGGCCAGGCTGCTGTCACGCACTCTGTCACCTCCAGAGCAAGTCAAGGATGCCCTGAGCATGCACTGGAATTACTTCTGTCATAAAGTCTCGAGAAAGCAATCAGGGCCATCTCACATTAGGGCACGAACAGACCCACGGAACTGACAGACCCACCCCAAAGCATTTACAGATGCAACAGAATTGATCTTTCTGAATCAAATATTTATGGAAAACTGGACTCAGCACAGCTGGTAGCTGCCAAGGCTTTGTTCTTAAAAAGCACTAAGTGTGCAATTCAAAGACAAAGATGGAAGGAGGCAGTTGAGATACCAAAAAAAGCAATCCATTTCAGACCTGTGGTCTGAGAAGCCCACTCCCCATGCCTGGGAACACACCTCTCCCAATTACCTTTTCTGGCTCTGCAGGTGCAGACAACCCCCTCTCTTACTAGCACTGTTGTCCCCTTTTCACAGTGAGAGAACAAGGATTCTGCTTGAGCCCACCCTGTGCTAGGGATGCTGGCCACAAGGATGGTCTGTTTGACAGACTGCAGCTGGAAAGACAGCTCTGTACAGCTGGCTGCAGAGTCCCAATGTTATTTCTCCCAGCTTCTTCCTGACCGCATGGCATCAAGTTAGAAATCAAAATAACAATGATGACAACCTGGGCATCAGGTTGTATGTAGCTGAACAAAGCAGACTGGACCCTGCTTTGCCCTTTATGGCTTTGCAGAGCCAGAGAGCGGCGCTGGCCATTCAAGGTGAAGCAGAGGCTCAGACAGGACCAGCGGTGCCTCCAACCCTGTGGAAGCGTGGTGATGACTTGCCACTCCCCAAAAGGTGAAAATGCCAACAAGAAGGCATCTCCGTTACACAACATCTCAGGCATCCAAAGCCTGGGAGCTCTGAACAATCAGGAAAGTTTTCAGCCAGCCTAAAACTGAGCACAGCTCTTCCCGTATAAATGCTGACACTTGCCAAGAGACAGGCAATCAATGCTGGGACAATGCTGGGAGTGCTCATCCAGCCCAAGGGTCCTGCTACAGGAGTGGAATAAATACATGTGTGTTTATGCCGAGCAGTGTGAGAGAGATGGATCCACAATTTGAGTCAGAAGAGGAAAATGGAAGCTTTTCCAGAGAGTTTCCCCAGCCATGCCAAGGCATGGCACTTTCGGCAGGTAAGAAGAGCCATCTGCCTGAACACCCCCAGCCCTTGGCTTGGGGTGAGGGGAAGCCTCCCGCCTGCAATGTGCAGCAGCTCTAAAGCAAACAGCAGCTCTCACTAACTGCAATAATCAGCACCATGGGTGGGTCTACCTTGTCAGATGGGAAAGGGGCAAAAATATGAATGTGTGTTTAACTTAAACAATTCCTGGCCACTCCCAGCTCTGCTGTAGTAGGCAGAAAACTTGCCCAGCTCTATGCTGTTTCTAAATGCAGCCAAGATGTGACTCTGGGGAGAACAGCTCATTCACAGCTCTGACACCAAGTGTTGCATTTCCCTCTTCGCTATCACCTCCTGAATTAACAGACACAGTTTGCGAGCAGGTGATGTGTCACTACCACCCAAAGGCCAAAAAGTGAGAGGGGCAGGCAGGCAGCCCGCCTGCCCCCAAACTGGTACAACAGGTTACTGCCCTGCAGCTCTCTGCCTTAACGCTCCAGTGCCATAGAGGCTGCTTATTGCTTGTTCTGGTCCTTCCAGCCATGCAATGAATCAGCCCAAGCGACTCCCCAGTCTTCAAAAACAAAACTGGAAAAAAACCCATACGTCTTTAGGCATCTTCTTAAACTCTGCTCTAGTGCTTCATTTTATCACCTGGCCACCAAAGGAAGTTGCCACCAAACCTCCTTCCAAGGGACGAGAAATTTTTTTCCAAATGATTCAAGATCACAGCTCCTCAGAGGGGATCTGTAGGAACAGCCAAGTGGTTACAGCCTGACTTTCAGCTTCCTGAGCATGCGAAGGAGCTGTGCTCTTCTGCAACCTGGCATGAAATGCTTAAGCGGAAGCAAAGCTATTTTGCAAATCTGATCTCTCATTACACTCCTCAAAAAGAGCCAACTATTTGGAAATCTGATCTATGTAATGCACAAACCATCCTACACTTCCTACACCCCCTTTCAAACCACATACCACAACCACATGTATAATTGTCACATGTACCTACTGGCTGCCTGCCACAGCCACTCCCACTGACAACAGTAAGCAGCAATTGCTGCTAATTGGTGATCATGCATAAATAATGGTTTCACTCTCATCTAAAAGGGAAGGAGAAAACCATTTCCCTCCAGTAGACACAGATCCCTTTACCTGAGGCCTCCTCAGAGGTTGAACACAGCCGCTATTTTACAGATGGTAACACAACAGCTAAGACGGACTGAAGAGCACGGTCTCTGACTAAAATTACATGGAGGTAGAGAAGCATAGCAGCAATTACCCAAGCTGCAATGTTGGATGCTGCAGCCACATTAATGCCACAGCTGCCATCCTGGCAAGCAGATTACGCTGAAATACCATTTCTTTCATTTTTAATAGCTGCAGCAAGCCAGCTCCTCATCCAACAGATGGTATCCCATGTACAATCCTGGGACATGGATTCAGTACTGAATCATTCACAACCCTGCAGCCCCCCTGTTTTAATTAACAGTCTGGCATCTTGAAGCTACTCAATCCACGTAATATTTATCTCCTTGATAGAACATCACTGGATGTTTTTAAGCTGATTGTATTCTGCACACAGCATCTCTGGGGATCTAAATATCTATTTCCTCATGCTGAGCTCACCCAACAACCTGTATCTAGCTCACAGAGAAGGGAAATAGAGAGACCTCGAACAGTCTTGTTCACCAGCCATGGATATCTTCATTAGGAAACATCAAGATTTATTTAGAAGTGTTGGTACTGCACATGCTGCAGTAACAAACCCCACAGCACCGCAGCTAGCCTTGACAGTGCTTTAACCAGAAGAGTTCATGAGGAGCTGAATCCTCACGAGCAATGCTGTGAGCTGGGGCCATTTCGGATCCTCCAGATCAGCTCAAATGCGTCCTCTCTTGGTGAGGGAGCTGCAGCACATAGATAAGAAAGAGCCTAATGTGCTTCCGACACAGTGCAGACAACCAGCTCTGCACCAGCAGTGCAATGAGAACGAGAACTTCATCACTGCTGCAAGAATCAAGGGATCAGTAGCTCAACTCTACTCTGGAAACACGACCAGCACCTCTGGAGGGCAAATGAAGTTCCTGACCCCCACACACCCCACCGCAGAGGCTGCTGAAGTTACAGAGCTAACTGGCAGAGAGAGATGCTACTGCCTGAACCAAGCTTTCCACACCAAAGTGAAGAGATGACCGAAGCGCAGAATGGTTGCTGAAAACACAGCGGGCAGAGCTGAGGTGATGTTACATCTCAGTGGGCAAGGAGGGAGAATTTTGCCTTCAGTTTACCTGGGCAAGGTGTAAAGACCTCCCACCTACATGCTGGCCAAACAAAGGTGGAACCAGTCCTACTGGACACCTCCAGTCTTTATTTCCTAATAGTTATAAATGCTGGGTTTCAGGTTCTTTAAAGCACACTATACATACATATACACTATACACTATACATGCATGCTGTAGGAGTCAGAAAAGGAAGACACTCGGTTTGCAAGTGTTTTGCCAGTTATTGAAGAGAGAATCACAGCCCTGAACAGGCAATCCCCAGGCAAACAGGATACGTCACAGGAAATGGGAAAACAGAGTTGAGCTGACCGTGTCCTATAAACAGGAAAAGGTCCCAAGGCACAGCCTCCCCCCATTCGTTACTGTCCTCAGCCTGATGCTAGTACGACCTTCGCTTTCTCTTTCAGATACAATCTCTCACAAACTCAGGCAGGGTGAGTGTTGGTACCCTCCTCCCAGTCAAGAAATCTCTGCACTTACACCTTTACATTGAATGCCCATTCCCAACAATTCCTCCAACACATCTCTACCAGACAACTGTCCTTAAGCCAATTCTGAGGTTGCTGCAAACCACCAGCAGAGAATCACAGAGGCAAGCAGCCAGTAGTCTTGTTCACTGTATTCTCCTTTTGCTTCTTGCCAACACACCAACGGAGCATCCCATCGGCCAAGGCAGCAAGGCATTTGGGGCAGGGACTCTCCTTTTTCTGGGACTCAACAGCAGAGCAGGTCCCTCGTCCCTCGCCAGGGTTTCTAGCCAGTACTACACAAACTCAGATAATATGTAACACCAGCATGCTCCTTTCCACCCCAAAATGAGGCAGAACTGTAGAGTGTAATGACCGGAGAGCCGTTCATGCAGCATTTGATTGAGCTCTAGAAGATCAGGCAACCCTGCGGGGCCAGCGGATTAGTTTGAGGCAATTCACACACCTTTGTACCACCTGTTAGTGAGCCACTGTGCAAAAGGGAAGTCTGAGGACAGATTTTTCAAAACATTAATAACTAGCAGGATTTCATCCCTGCTGCCAAGGACAGCAGCTCCACAGGGATTTCAGAGCAATAGTAAATTTTTCTATAGGATATTTGCAGTCAGCAGTGCAGAATCAAGGAGAGGCTCCACATGAGTCCGTCACCAGTTCTCTGCTCCCACAGCAGAGACAGTGTTGCAAAGGAAACTGGAAAATGGGATTTGTGGAATTCTCGCAGGGCAAGGCTAGGACAAAACTCATCTGGGTGAAGTGTTAGTTACAGCTTTGCTTTTAAGACAGTAACTTTGCTTTTGATCAACCTGAGAGACTTGGATACTTGAATCAAGCTTGAATACTATCAAAAATAGGCTACCAGAAACTAACCTCTCTCTGAAAACAAGAGGTACTTTTATCAGGTTCAAATTAACAGCCTGTTGTACTACTGCATTTCCACATCAGGGAAAACAAAAGGACTGGATTTTGTCCCTCATGTTTAATCCTTCCTGTTTCTTTAAAAGCAGAGGCATAGCTAGCATTAAAATCTAACAAGCTAGTTCACAAGATCAAAATTTCTTATCTTCCAGTTGGTTGCTTCCAGAAACCATTTAATTGCCAAATGGCTGAGAAAAGAACGCGTGTTTCCCCAGCAGTTAAGACTCCCAGCTTCAGTTCCGTGCTCTGCCACTGACTAGTTGTCATACTCGCAATCTACATTTCCCTTCACCTGTTAAGTAGACAGCATTTTTATGGGCAATTTGGGAGGGCTCACACATTCTCTATGATAAAGCACACCTGTTTTATTATTAAAAGGGTGGGCCCTATCAGTTTAAAGGTGTGCAGTGTAATGTAATATATATACGTCATATAAAAATCCTAAAGCCCATTTCTCCATGTGTGATTATAAATATACATCTGTAGCATAAGCTAATTCCTTCCTTCTGGTACTACTGCTTTTTTAATCACTGAAATCATTGTAAAGTCATTTTTCTTTTTTAATCTCTCTTTTAAACTCTTACACCTTCAGAGTTTCTCTTTGGCAATTAAAAAAATCAATTAAGTCAATTTCATTTGTGTCCAGACTTGGTTCAGCTTTCCAGTTCTGGGCTCCACATGTGCTACAAGCATTCAAGTGTTATGTACCTTACAGTTTTTTCGTTTTTTTTTTTAAATGTTCACATGGGAACACTCTTTTTTTTTAATTAATGAGAGCCTGGATATTATAAGAACTTATTTTTAAGAAAAATTTAACTTCAGTGCCAACTCTGAACCTTCAGTAGTGAGTGAACAGCGCTTTCTGCTCAATTACTTCCTTCCATCAGAGCCTTAGGAAACACTGCATAACGCATCACTAAGCTCACGGTTTCAGGTTACCAGTGATTTGACGAAAATCTATTTGTCCAGCTACCTAATGTCAGAGGAGAAGGCTGCAAAAAAGGAGACATGCTGCTGAGAAAGCAAAGCATATTTTGAGCTAATGGCTTTGAAGGACTTGACTTTGTCCGTTATTGCAGCCTGATTTTGAACCAAGGGTCTCATGGACTAGGAGGTTACACGGAGGTTGCTGCTGGTACAAGCTCAGAAGGCTCCAGGAGAGTCCAGTCACGCATCCTGCACAAGCAAACACCAGTGCCCTTCTATGGTATGTAAATATGGGAGTGCCAACACCCTACCCTTTTTCCATACGGCAGTTAGTCTCACCTAGACCACAAAGATGTGAAATGAATCCTGCCAAGAATGAAGCTTTTTCTCCTTCCTTTATGGGCTCCAGTGAACCTTCTTTCATTTCACATGTCGATAAACCAGGGGAGGGGAGCGCTCTCTTCTTGGCTGGCAATATGAAGGATTGCCTCATACAGGATTTTCTTTGTGAACAGCAGACTGAGAAGATCCCTATAAGCTTGATTTCCCGCCCCCCAATCTCACTTTATAAGCATATTTCCCAGTGGAGGAAGAACAGTCCAAAGCTGAAGGCACCCTGAACTATTTGGCATCCAGAAGAGAATTTGGAAGAATCCCTTAAAACATTAATTCATCCATTTCTCTTTTTGTCTATGGATGTTGTGGAACATCCGCAATTGGAGGTTTTTAAGAACATGTTCACAGGAGCCATTCCTGAGCAATGCAGATAGAAGTGATACTGCTTTACAAAGTATAAGCACGATTTCTCAAAGGGTCTTCCAGCCCTACTTTCTATGATTAATCTTCCAGTCCTAGTCTTCACCTCTTGAGTTTTCACACAGATTTTCTCCTATTGCTCTTTACCCCTTTGCATCCATATTCTTTTCTTCTGAATTCGTTCCCCATCATTAAATATCTTTCTGCCATCATCCCCAAGTTTTCTTAGCAGCTGTTATTCCCTCACAACCAAAGGCAGCTCAGAACAGCGCTCCTCCTTTGTAGCTCTGAAGAACCTGAGATGCAATTTCTCAATAGAGCAAAATCCCTCTGCTCTTTAGACAGAAGGACAGTCTGCTAATTTTCTGCCACTGTGCTGCTGGGCTCCCAAATTAAGACAAAAACTAAACTAGCTCCCAGGACATGAGCAACATCTGTTAAAACCTCTAGACAACCACCCTCCCTATACACTGTCCTGACTTCCTTTCACTTAACTCCTCCTCTTCAGCCTGCAGAAATAAAGCAGGATTTCACAGGTCACAGATGGAAGCTACTTCTTCTGCAAAAAGCTCATCCCAACAGCATGGTTGGCCAACAGCCCTTTCAATCTGTTATTACCCAAAAACAGGGCAAGATTCCGCACTAATTATTTGGGGGGGGAGGGGGGAACCAAAAGATACAGAAAAGGGGGCATTTGCCAAACCTTGTTGCTGATGTAAACCTGCAGCTGAATACATTAGGAGCTGTGGACATCCCTTATGACAGCAGCATCTTGGTCTGCTACCACAAGACACTGTTTAGCAAAGTGCAGGATGTCAGAGGCAGCAAGTGCCGTGCTACCAGTACGGCCTGGCCAGACTTGATGGCTGCCCCCAGGAACCGGCCGGTGCCCCGAGGCACAGCTCAGCCTCACCGCCTTACTCCTGCTCCCCCTCCATAACCGCATGAGACCTCTCAAGACTAGCAATATGGCAGATAGGACCACCTTGCCCAGATCCCCCATCGGCTCCTAGCCCTCAGGACAAGGCCCCACTGTGAAAGCCTAGAGCAGAGCTAGCCATGGCCAAAGCCCCCGGCCATGGCAGCGTTGTCATCTCCGCCCCGAGCCCTGCGGGTCCCCAGCAGCGTGCAGCCCTGTCGCCATGCACAAGGCACCCGCACCGGCCCTACTCACCAGGGTCGGGCTGCAGGGACAGCGGCCCGGCCGCCCCCTTCCCTCAGCGCCGGGGGTCGCTCG
>NW_009223493.1:0-29137 GCF_000690835.1 Fulmarus glacialis | reverse complement strand
TGGGATGCGGCGGCCTTCAGCACAGGCAATCACCATCACCCTGGGCCTCTGTGACAGGGCAGGGGAGCAGAGGAGGGTTTGCTGAGCAGGAGGGCCAACACTGGGCCATCATTCCTGTTTTTCTGCACCTCATGAATAGCATTATTCACATTCGTCTTTGCACCTGGCTCTGAGGGATAAGCCACTGATTTATTGTACAGTAAAATAAATCCTAGAACATGTTCTCTATATTTGAAATATTCTAAAGCGTTAAGCATGTTCATGAAAACTCAGGATTCCTGGTGTTTCCATTACTTTCATTTGGATGGAGGAGCATGATACCTTCTATCCCAAAAGTACACACAGTGCAATCCATTATAGAAGAATCAAGCTTTAGGACTATTAAAATAATGTATTGGGTTAGTTCTCTTTCACTGCTAATTTTGCAATGAAGATGGCAAACATTTCCAATGTAACTCATCTGGGGTTGAGTCCATGTACCATTAGCCACTCATGTCTTGCAGCAGGAGCTCCAACGAAGCACTGTTGATTATTAAAGATTTTGCCCTATTTCATCCATCCGCATTCTAAAGAGTTTAGTAAGAGTGCAAGTATTGCAATGGTACTTTACTATAAAAAAGGCTTTCAGTGGGAACAGCAACTTTTAACTATTTCCGAAGAGATCCCATAGAAACAGGAATTTTAAGTGCCCAGCACTTTTCACAATGTGACCTTCTGTTGTCAAGGTCAGTTTTAGTGAAACACACATTTGTTAATGACTGTAACAGCATCAGTGCCACTGTGTACCCATCACAAACGTTCCTGCCCTCTGTTAGCACCCTCGGGCCACTGACAGACGGTAGCATATACAACTTCAAATCACAGGGTCTAAATGAGCATGTAAGTCCTTAAATGACTGACATTTGAAAGAGTCTGAAAGATGTTCTGCGTTATTCAGATGAGGTCTTAGAAAATAAAAGCAAGAAAGACCAGGCAAAAAAGAACCTGCAGCTTTTACAAATGGCTAATTCTGTTTTCCTAAATATTTTCCCCCCCTGCTGTTGTTTGGGGAGCTGACTGCTGTACTCCAACCCTGTGATACTCCATTTCTACAATACTTGGAGCTCTTCAGGCCGAAAATTGCTGTGAAACATCCTGCCAAGACGATGGTTCGTTTTTTTTCCCAGTGCTTCCTAATGCATGCAGGAATCCTCACTTGAAATATAAGAAAGCAGCAGGGAAAAGCAGCATTTATTTAGCTTAATTCAGCAAATGATTCAGTTTATTTATGAACCTCATCTTTCTGCTGTTTTTAACTCTTATTGGAAATGCTGCTGCCAGTCAAAAGCAGTAGAGTTCGATACCTCTTTGGCCTCCTGTTATTTTCCTTTTAGTATCTTAGTCTGGAAAGTGGTGGAAGTCAGGCCTGGCTTAGGCTCCTGGTTTATCTAGAAGAAATCGCGATCTCAACAGAATGCACAAGTGGTCAGATAATAGAGAGGAGTGAACTCGTAATGTGAAGCAGTGAAAGGTTCCATCCCAAGAAGCTGTGAAACCTGAATCGGGCTGTTGTCGAGGCTATCGCTGGCACACTGGCAGAGTGAGATCTAAACATTTGACCTTGGAGCTGGACGTGCCTCCGTCAGGGTGCTGGGTCTGCGTGACTGCTCCGTATTGTGCTCCAGGCAAACCCGTGCCAGATGAGCCAGTGCAGGTGCCCACAGTGCTCAAATATTAATCTGATAGCAACAGGGTCTGGTTTCCTCATCTGCACACTGTGCTAATAAAAACAGGAACCAAACAAAAGATAAACTGGTCTGCGACTGTCATGTTTCGTGAAAGCTCCCCATGGCCTGAAGCACGGCCGTTACTCAAGTTGTGAATCTGCTTCCCCCTTTCTCTAAAGGACTGCTCTCACTAGCAGTAGCAAATTATTACAATTAATTATCTGCAAGGTAAAAAATGCAATGAAATGCTGCCCCTCCCTACATCCGGACTGCAAAGTCCCATTCTCCTTCTCCCTCACTGGAGATCTCACCGGTGGATCCCAATTTTCAAGGAGAGGAAGGGCCTAAAATGCAAGTTCCTCCTTCTGCCAAGGCAGGAGCTTCTCGCCGGTCTTGAGCTATACAGCATGCTGAGCAAGCTGGGAGTACTGGGACTGCCACGACCTCCTGTCTATTTAACTATGAATTACTGGAGCTGATAACTTCCACAAATTCATTTGCTTGCTAACGTGCACAGGCAGAGGAAATGTAGGGTTTAGTTAAGATTAAGGATTTTCATTAAGTGTAACGTTTTTCTTGCTCGGCAGTTAGTTTCAGAACAGTTGCCCAGTGGTATTTATTGTTCTGAGAAACATGATTGTCATGATAAACTTCGTACTTAGAATGGCCAAAGTATAAAATAACTTAAGAATCATATGCTCACTCCACAGTAGGTTATTAATAATTTCTTAGCTCAGTAGAACGACTTAGTTCTGAGATACTAATTAATTTACCTCTGCTTATGCTGGTCAGCTTGACAATTTTGTATCTCTCAGTTTGACAAAAGAAAAATATTTAAATCTGTTTCAGATGAGAAGCCTCAGAGAAGCAATGTTTGGGTGGCAATCACTCAGACTAATGGTCATTTATTTAAAAACAATTGTTTCCACTGTAGCTAAAATTATGAAAACAAATCTTCCTGCCTAGCATTGTATAAACATTTTACAAAATGTACATTTTGGGACAAATTCAAGTCCAGCTGTGCGCCTTTCATCTTTACATTTTTAGGTTGTTCTCCGCCTCCACTCCCCCCATGCAGCCACAGTTAGCTGGAAGCCAGAATTTCTTCTGCAAACGCCCGAGCTCTAAGAACACAAACTTGTTTAAGCTGAGACCATATTTGGAAGAGATCTGGGTCAAGAAAAATAATCAAAGGAAAGTGCATTCCTTGAGCATCACGTGAGGAGGCCAGAACGCGCACACAGGGCCCGGTGCTCAGGCTCGGATACAGCGAAGGGGCTGCGCACGACCTTCACCAGTAACTCGCTGGGAGTAGGCTTGTGGCGAGGGCGGGTTTTACACCAACGTTCACACCGAGAAGAAACTCACCGGCCTATTTAAGGGCATTCGGGCAAATTTAGAAAAGGCTTTCTTAATAGAGGTTTTCAGCAATGTGCCATCGATAGTATGTGTCCATGGCAGAAAACTGAAAACTAATTCTGGCAAGCTCCACAGGCTCCATTCTCACAGACACAGATACCTGTCTCTCTAACCCTGTCACTAGTTTCACTGAAGTAACAGCCGTTTCTTACAAATGTAAACATGTCTGAAGGACTGGAATACCAAAGTGCACTCTTCTCCCTGATACTCCGGCGTTCTTTTACTTATTATTTTAGGAAGATCCCAAATCCAGCCTTTGGTGTTTGTTTTCTATTCGGCTATTACAATGGCAGAATTTTAGCAAAGCTTTGCTTAAAAATCTTTATTTTTTTGTCTTCCATGTGGAAGACTTGAGTAATAAAAGCTCCTACAGATGGCACTTTGGGCCTCAGAATCTTTTATTCAATTAGCAGCCAAATGCACATTAGACAGACTGCACTGCTTTAATTGTACAAGTAAAATCTCAAGCAGCCAGGACAGGGAACAGCTACAGAACATGCTGAGCTGTGGTCTACACATTACATTTTGGTTACAACTTTTACAGCATAAAGACTAACATGTAAAGTAGGCCTTAAGCTGCCCATTTAACAAAACAAGGGGTGAAAATGATGTGCAATAAGAGTTAGGGTAGTATTAAGTTCCGAACCGTGATTGCCCACATTTTTCATCTTGCTGTGAATTTTTTTTTTCCCCCCATCCAGAACATCGGATTTAGTCTTCATCTCCTGTTTTCCTGGTGAGGGCACAGAGCAAAACCTCTGCCCATCTGCCCACTCATGTGCATACAGGGAGTAGCTTGACATGCTGCATCATCTCTCGCACACAAACGGCCACCACAGCGATAGACGGGACGTCCTTATTAACCCTTCACAATGCGGCGAGGAATGTCGCTGTTTGAATCTTTGGCTTGTGCTTGCACTGAGAACGAGGGAGCCAGCAGGGCTGCCATCAAGAGCCTTGCTCTCTCCTTCCCCTGACCTTTGATGCAGACCTGCTGGGGCCAGGACCTCAGGCTGTGGTGGAGGCTGCCATGGAAAACAGTGGCACAGGCCTCCCCTTCTCTGCCTCCAGCCGCTCCCAGCGTTCACCATCTCTTCCACATTCACAGACCTTCACCTACACAGCAGTTCTCTCCTACTTCACTGCCACCTGAAAGTGCCAGTGTCCTGTTCCTTGAGAACAGCAACACCCCCAGAGTATCGCCCCTCACGACCACCACTGCATGAGGACAACACTGCATTACTGCAGAACACAGGCAAAAAATCATTCATGATCCAGTATCAAATACTTCTACCACTTATCCACCCAAAACACCACTGCTTACTCAAGCACTGAAAGCATAAAGCAACCTAGAAAGCTGGCAGCGTATCACCTTGGGCAGGTAACAAC
Source organism: Fulmarus glacialis (assembly GCF_000690835.1). Taxonomy (NCBI): domain Eukaryota; kingdom Metazoa; phylum Chordata; class Aves; order Procellariiformes; family Procellariidae; genus Fulmarus; species Fulmarus glacialis. The sequence goes on along the minus strand of NW_009223493.1, from coordinate 24,623 downwards.
AAACTCTGCTTATGTGTATTAAAAAAAAAAGGAAATACAGCATCCCTGTGCTCTTCCAACAACTGGTGACAGAAATCTGTGCGGGGCAGATTCCCTGGAAAGCAGCCAAACTGTGATGTTTGTAAAGAACTTGTCTATATCCATGGACACACTTGGAAAGAACTAAATATAACATTTTTCATTACTTAATTGTGTCTTCTATTCTTGTTTCCACTTTTTTTTCCTTGTGTATTTGTTAATTTGAGATTTTTTTCTCCTCTGGCTTATATGCATTTCGCTCCTGTTTTCATGTATCCATGAAGCACCTTCACTGCAACTTTCTTAACTGAGTCTGAGCTGCATCTCATTGCATTTCTAGCAGAAAAACACAAGCACTAGTTACTGTACACATCACCCTACTCCAAAAAGTACAAGGTTAACTGTCATAGGAAAAAAACGCAGAAGCAATATAAGTGCAGAAAACAGATGAGCTATTCAGAAAGACAGTTTCTGAAAAATATACATTGAAATTATTTTTATTTTTTGCTGGAATTTAAAAAACATAGGAATATTGACATTGCATTTAAAAACCCCAGGAAGTTAAAGATTACACATTGTTGCATCTCTGAAATCCAACAGTGCAAAGCTGGGAATCACAAAAATGTCTCCATCATGCCTTTTTTAGGAGATACCAATATATATATATATGAACATTTTGAAACAAGATTTTTAAAGAAGTGTCAGACTGTCCAAACTTGAAAGTGCTCTTCATTAAATACATCAAAATCTGTCACTCTTCTGGGGGGACACTGTCAAAAGTTAGACAATTCAACAAACAAGTTGTATGAAACATACCAAAACCAAGTTCTTAACAGAAGGAAACCGGATGTGTTTAAAGGGAACCATAGCGCTTTAGGCTGAGATTTCTGTTTTAAATTTTGAGAAGTGTTACTGTGTGTGCTTCTTCTCTTTGTTCTACTCAACTTATTAATATTGGCAAGTACTGGGTGTTCTCATCCTAAATGTATACTGTTAAGTTGGTATAATCATTACTTTCCTTTCCTGTATTGCAAATAAGGTACACTGACATTGGAGTAACAGACAGTTGTATGCAAACAGAAATAGTAATTTAAATTACCTGAAGTTGGGAAATAGAAGTTGTGAATTTATACAGCCATGATGCAGGTTGTATGATTTGTCTTCACCAGGGTTAAAGCAGTATATACACAGCTGTTTTAAAATGACACATTTCTTCTCAATGTGCCAGGTAAGAAAAGCTTTCTACAAAAGTCCTTTTGAAAGTCATCATCTTGAAAGTCTTGCAGCTGCTAGAATGAGACGATTCAAATTGCTACCGCTTAGGCTCCAGATAAGTAGACAGGAAAGTTAAATGCTTAAGAGTAGTAAGCGTCCATCGTGAATACTAATGGTTATGGGGATGAGACCTCAAAAAGAAAGGTCTTGCCTGTCCCAGTAGCTTATTGACTGCAATGATAGTCAATATTTGTGGAATTCACTCATAAATATCATTATTCATTTTACTTAAAGCCATGTCCTAACAGTAATAAAGATGACAACCCTGGGGGAAAAATCACATTAAACGTATATATAAGAACACTATAAAAAAGTGACAAAGTCGTATTTCATTACAAAAGAGGTTTCTCTTTTTTTCTGAGAATTTCTTTTTAAACTAAATAGGCTTTCATTCTTATGTCAGAGAAAGGAAAAAATAAAATCCTAAAATTCTGATGTTTAGGAAAAAAACAAGAAAACTATTTTCATACTACAAAACATTTCACTTTACAAAAGTCCCAAAGAGTTATTCTATTACTTGGATGATAAAGACAAAATGGGACGTGAAAAGAATTAAGAAGATCTTAAAACTAGACCTCAAGTATTTCTGGATAAAATTCTCTACTCTGATCACTGCAAGACTCTCTGACCTTAGGGGGACATTTGTGTAAGGAACGAATGTGTGTGGAACCAGCCAGAGAGATGCTACGGATCAGGAGAAAATCCTGCCTTTATTTTGGTGTTTTATCATTTTTCCAGTATAAACTGATATGGCGTGAACCATCCCCACAATATGAAGCAGGTACATTCTAACAATTTCCAACACAAATCCCAACATTGTTTAATTTACTTAACAGTATAGTCTGTCAGGAAAATTAAAATCTGTTTTATTTTATATTCTTTATGATGAAAAGTGTATAAACTGCACTTTTAAATTAAATCATGCTCCGCCAAAACTGGTCTGCTTTAAGACTGATAACTTTAGTGGAGAGAATTAAAATGTTTCAGCAAGTATCAATGTTCTGTTAAAAAATGTCCGCAAGACAAAATAAAAAAATTCTTAATTTACAACAAGCAGTGTAAACAAAAAAACAACAGAAGCCACGAAGTTTCACGCACCAGCCACTGGCAGACAGATAACTCCAAACACTCATAGAACTTTGTATCTTCCTTTGTTGGTTGGTTGGTATGAATTTTGCTGTAAATAAAGGAGAGAATAATCACAGTTAAAAGTGAAAATGGATAAATGAATTGCAATAAAACCCCACTAATAATAAATCCACATTACAGGTGAATAAGCAGTTCCTTAGCAATCTCCTTCCTTTGAACACATTTTTATGGGGAGGTCAACAATTTTGAAAAAGAAACAAAACTATCAATAATGGCTCAGCAAGACCACTGGAATTGACTGTTGATTTGAAAGGCTATTTAAGAGAAAAAGCCAAAGACACTGTCAAGTCTAATGTAGTATCACTGAAGGTTATTCTAGAGAAAGCCGAGGTTTCTTCAACCAGAAAACTCAAAATATGATTTCTCAAGACACTATCTTATTTGAAAACAGAGTATGTTGAATACAGCTGATTATTAGCTGGGTATGCTGTAAAGCTACGGCAAAACAAATCTCTCAACACATATGAAGTATTAAAATGAGGGGAATAATTCTTCTCTTCCCTGCCTGATGGTGCTGAAAGTACGAAATTTATTTGGACCCAACTCTTTAAGGGGTCTTCAGTCAAAAAGCTCTGTTAATGTGTTATCTCCATCTGCTGGCTGGAAAATAGCCGTATGTCTGCTGATTGAACACAGTAATATATTTTCTAGGCTGTTCAATGAAACCGTGTTTTTGAGATCTGTAGGCTCCAGCCCCTGATATTAATAAAAATGTATGCCAGTGTCAACATTTGTAGAAATCAATCTCATAAAGCATAAATTAAGGCACTGCACTCTGGATATTTCACTCACCAATCTGATGAGCTCCTCTTTTATAAGTCGTGTGATTTCTGCCTTTGCTTTCTGTACAGCCAGTTCATTGGCACCTGGAGACAGAAAAACATTACCATCTTAAACATTTTCTGTATGTGAAGCCTACAGAATAAAAATTGCTGGCTATTTTCAGAAACACTGTAAAACTTGCTGAATATCCTCAACTATTTGCTGAAGAACACTCTCGTATTGTATGGACTGCCACAGCTAGACTGTGTTCTGTTTTAAGGAAGATAATTAAAACAGACAGTCATAAATTACACTATTCAGAAATACCTAGGATTAGAGGTTTCTTCGAGAAAAACTCTACTCAACCATCATGAGATTTGCAAAGTTTTTGTTGTAGTAGTTGATGTAATTTCTTGTACCTTTAATAGCCAAAACCCACACAATTCCATTTTCTTTCTTATTTTCACATTGGCACAGACCTCTTTGTGCTTACTCTGATTTTTTTTTCCTCTTTTCTTTCCCTCTCCTCCAAACTGATTCCATACGTGTTTGCTGTTGTTCTGTGGCAGGTCAGTCTTCTCAGGAGAAGCATCCCTGTGATCCCCATGGGTCATTTGACAAAGTGTATTAAGATAAACGAGTGTTTCTTTAGTAATTATATTAATTTGCAAAGTAACTACAGTGGTTCTGTGACTGAGCATCCAGACACTATGACTATAGAGATTCCATGTGTCATTAAAAAACTGGAGTCATACCTTTCATTGAAACATTTGTAAAAAGAATACGTACTTTCTATAGCTAAATAAATCTTCCGTTCTCCTTCCTTGGGTTCTTTGCCTGGAGGGAAGTAAGTTCCTCTGATTGTAATAGCAGCTTCAGAATATTCACTGATTCTCTGTAGCGCTTCTTTGGAGGTAACTTTCCATCTGGCAGTCTGCAAGGTGAAGGATATGGGAGGATCAACAAGGAGAAAGGCATCACACAAAATGGCAATCCAAAGGTTAGTTGACATTTTAGACAAACGACAACACTGCACTGTAAAAAATCGGTCACGGCATTCTACTTTAAAAATGCAGATTGAAATTTTAGCCAGTTATTTTTATGCAAGTATATTTAAAAAAATCCGCCTCTTGCGTCAACAAGATAAAGTTATGGAAGAAGGAGAAAAGAGAATGGATGCATAGTACTACTGAAGCAAGAACTCTAAAGACCTTCCATTTTGCTACACTGCAAGTTTAAAACTTCTAATTTTTTCTTGTGATTTTCTGAAGCAGCACTCAAGTATTTTATTTAGCACTTTTTGTACAGGAATAGACTTCAAGGGCAAACATATACTGTTAATGGCTGCAAGTACTTCCCTTTAACAAAATAAATGCTATTTATTTCTAACAGTTCATTCGTTAAAGACAAAAATAAGTAAACCTTAAAATCTCCGTAGATAAAGCCTAAGGAATAAACACTCCCAGTTGTTTTTCAGAACCCTGTAAAAATTGTCCCAAATCTCTACAATATCCCCAAAAATACTTCATTATGATAAATGCATCCCATTAATTTAGACAATGAAATTACTAGAAAGTATCTAGTAGATTGTTGTAAATTACTTGTAGATTGAGACGATTTTTTTGTCATGGTAAGCTCAAAGTTAGAGGACTTAGGACAAGACTGTAGTAGCTCACACTGCCTTGGTGTGAAGGCAAAGCTATTTCTGACAGGAGGAACAATCCCCTCCAGTTCCTTTTGGTTTCTTCAGCCTCTAAAGGCAAGTTGTATGTCCCTGGATGAAAACTTTGCCTGTTACATATTCTCTCTACAAGAGGTACCTTATCAGCATTGATCTGACTCCCAGAAATGACTGCACCCATAATCAGGAAGGGTACCCTAGAGTACCTTACAGCTCACGTGATGGTATCGAATGGTTGTGTAGTACTTCTATAAAAAACAGCTTACACAGTCAGCTGTCATTCTTGGTTTAGGCGATCATTTTATCTTACTTTATCTCTGTCATCTCAGATCTGCACTGTGTTCAGTATTACACGTACATACAGCACAAGACGAGTCCCTCTCCCTTATAGAGATCTTCCAGGGACATAACGAGCAGTGATGATTTTCACTGATGAACTGCCATATATACATCAGTGTTTCAGAGAAGATATTACAAAATATCGAAGAACAAAAAGAAGATCAGAAGAAAGCTATTTTTCCTAGTGCAGCTCTACCAAAAAAAAAAAAACCCAACCCTAAAGATTTAAAATTTGTTTATTTGCAGACAACAGAATGGCTACCATTATGAGCAGGCAATGTTTTGTACCTAGCAAGCGTATCCTTAAAGGGTTAGAAGGATCCTTAGCAAAATTATAAAATCTAGAACATATTCTATGAAAGAGAAACCGCTTAGGATAAGAATTAAGAGGATTTCTGAGAGGGAAGGGTAACAAACTAGTAACACAACAACTTTATAAAATAAGGCAAACCTGGGCAGAACCTCAAAGATAAATAGAAGGAATTTGTGCTTGATACTGTGGAATATAAAGTCTCAAAATAACAGATGAGGTAGACCAGAGCAGCAATATTCTGAATGGCAAAAATACTCAGGTAATAAAAAAAGCAAAGAGCAGTATCAGTCATAGTAGTATGGCCTTTGAAATAAAAGGCCAGACAGCGTCAAAGATCCGGATACGAGAGAAGTCAGTGGCAGAAAGTGAAAAGATGCTTGTTTTTCTGATATTCTCTGGAATATATCCAAAGCATTGTGTATCTATAAACTGAGAAGTAATCACAGATAATGTGGTTATTTCAATTAGGTATGATAAGAAATAGAGACAAAATATTTTATTGGTGTAATCATAGTCTAACCTATGAAGATGGCCTTTGTTAAATAATGGTCAGTTACACTTGATTATAGCAAAATGGTTACTTGCCTGTGGGAAGTCATTGATCTCTAATTCTTCTTCATATCTCTTGAAGGATTCGTTTTGTCCTCCATCCTGTTTCTCTTCCTCCTGCTTCTCTATGGGTACATAATTGAGCTTAGCATTGATTTTTTCAGCCAGTTGCTCTGCAATGGTCTTGGCAGATACAGTAGGAGCTTGAATTGTGCCTCCTCTCAGGATAGCATTTGTAGCCTGCTGCATCACATCCTGTAAAAAAATAGGTCCATGCTGAGAACAAGGTAGCCAAAAGAAGTCCTAGATAAACCAACAAGGGTCTCATTAAAGCTTTCTATGTAATATAATTATCCACATAACAAATACATCCTCCGAACCTCTCTTTCTCTTCTTTCCTTCCTCTCAGTAACTCCCCTCACACCTGCATAGAAAAGATCTTACTGGTCCTTTGTATCTTCAGCTCAAAATACCTTTGGACATTCCAGACCACATTAACCTAAATCTAAATGTATTGTGCATCACATGCTTCAGCAGAGAAATATGTCCTGCAACTCTGCTAAAGCTGACAAAACCTAATTGTGTAATTTTATCAGTAATGAATTAACTCTTTGCCAGGGCAGACAAAGCATTTCCAGTTCTCTATTAAATCTTATTATCATATTAGCTCAATTACAAATCCTACAACTTATAACTGAGTTAGCCCAGCACAAATGAGCTAAATAATGCAGTATGTTATTAGTGTGCAGAAACACTAAGTAAAATGGCAGCCACAGAACAAAGAATTGAACAACCTTTATTATAAAAAAAAAAAAAAGAAAAAAAAAGAAAAAGAAAAAGAAAAAAATTGCTCTGTAAAGAGCCTGACCTTAAAGTGGAAGGGGACCAATACTTGTGCCTCTGCTCCAAGATTCTTCTGGGCATTGATTCTCAAAGCCAATCTTTTAGCAATTTCCAATTTTTCTGCATTCCCAGCTGATGGTGTAGGAGCATTTGATGTTCCCGGTGCTGCCATGTCTTTTACTCTTTTCTTTGAATTGAACATGCTTTCAATTTGTTCATCAATCTAAAGAAAATAACAATTATTAGATCACTGCATTTACCATTAGATAATTTTATCATCCTAAAGAAAGAAAACACTAAGGTGCATTAGTTTACATGCTTTTAAAGAATTAAATCTTGTATAAATGGTAGAAGCCTGCCCAGAACGACAACTCAACAAAAGGAACAGATGATCTAATAACCAGGAAGTTTTAACTTTCAAGGTCATGAAAAGGAGTCTAACAAACATTAAGAAAGGACTCTAACAAGGATGTAGAAATAGAAAAGGCTACTACGAATTTCTTTAAAACACTGCAAGTAAAAAGAATGCTTGCAATTGAGGGCAATCATTCTATTTAATTTACGCAAGATTAATATTACAAAGAAAAGAATTTCTGTGACATTTACATAACTACATATATTAAGTATAAAATACCAGTAAGTCAGAAAGAGACTTTCAAGACCTTCATAGATCTTGATCTTCATAGCTATGTATCTTTTATATCGAAGAATACATACAGATCTACTCATGGAATTTAACTAATTAAGTCAATAGCATAGGACATGGAGTAACAAAAATCCTGCCACGTGTTATGTAACCTACTGGGGAAAAAACAAATACATTGGAAATCCTTAAGCAACTTAAATCTTATTTTCAGGTGCTTACATCAACAGCTGTATCTTCATCATCTGAATCTTGCAAGCCAAGAGCTGCTTTTTGTAGCTTCTTTCTTTCATTAGCCAAAGCCTGTTCTGTTTCATCAAATTTAAAACCTTTGCCAGAGAATCCACTGCTTTTTTTAATCAACTTTCCCTCCTGAAAACAAAACCACACATTTTCATACTTAGAAATTTAAAATCCCGATTCTGATAGTCATAAAATAACTATAAAATTATACAAATAATTTTGAAGTTATTTATTTTAAAAAGCAAATCCTAGCACGTTTAGAAAGCTCTGCAAATTTTAAAAACTGTCTTTTACAATGAAGTGTAATAAAAAAAGCTATGTTAATTCAGCAGATAGAAAAAATACACTATTGGGACTTTTTGTAAGTACACATTTTAAATGCTTTTCAAATGCAGTAAAAAAAACCCTCCCGTTTTTATATCGGAAAAACTCCAAAGTCAATCTTCTCAGCATGAGCAAGATCTTCTGATGGCAAGAGCTCTAGAAATAATAACACAAATTCTGTGAGAGAACTTCATTATCTTTTACGTGAATTTTGATAAAAGCCGAAGTGCCCCTTATACAGTAGGCGTTTCTCTATCACATACCAGATGACAATATTTAAATTCTCAAGAACAGTCCTGTAAGTAACATTCAAGATCCCAATCTTGAAAACACTTGTACACTTACCTAAGCATACATAAGTGTTCTCAATGAAGTCAGTGAGATGAGTCATGTATGTAGACTATACAACTGGACCCACGTGCCTACGCATTAAACCCAGACCAAAGCCCACTGCCGAAGAAAGAATTACTTACAGCCTTCTGTTGGTCTTTGAAGTCAGCCCAGAGCTTCTCCAAATCAGTAGGAATTGGATTCCCAGACAATTCCAAAGCCTTAATGATATCACCAGCATACCGTGCCTGATCCTCAGTAATGAATGTATATGCATACCCCTGGTCAAAATTGATTTGAAAGATAATAAAGAGAAGTCTCTAAAGACACTTTATCTCTAAATTTATTGAAGCACCCTTGCACAGATGTTGTTGTTCTGGTCAATAAAAGTAACTAAGATATTCATGCATAAACTTTTTTTAGCGGGAACGTAGAATGAATAATGTGATTTCCCAGGAAGCTGATACAGAGATAATCAACTACAGATGGTAGACACTGAAGTCTTCCCTTTCAATCTTTTCATGGTTAAAAGTTCGGAAAATAAAAATCTTAGAAATTTAGTAGGGCACATTTCCAACAGTGAAAACCACCCAAACTTTCAGCCACAAATGGGATTTAAAAGAACATTCATACATCAGAAGAACACGTAAGTTCCAACTTTCATAGTGCTAAAATTCAGAATATATTTTACACATGATCACTCAAAAACCTTAGATGCACTCTAAAGGAAAACTCTCTTCCCACTAATAACGTAAACTATTGCCTCCGTAGCTATCCTTTGGGAACACCTTGATCGAGTAATAAGTAAGGAAAAATTTTCAGTAATAACCAAACCAGGGAACTGATTATACATACTTTATTGCCGGCTCGTCCAGTTCGGCCTGCTCGGTGCACATAATCTTCATAATGGTTGGGACAGCTGTAATTGACCACCAGCATCAATTGTTTTACATCCAAGCCCCTTGCTGCTACAGATGTGGCCACCAGAAGTTTGCAGATTCCATTCTTGAAATCATTAATTATGCTGTCCCTGTCATACTGATCAATACCTGCAAGAAACCAGACAAAACAGTTAAGAATTTGTACACAGGTCAAAACACTCTTTAACTTCAAACAACCGAAAGCCCACACAAATAAAATTTCAGTACAGTCACCCTTTTACAGGCAACATACATTAGCCATAATAATAAATCTCTTAGTCTATTATCCAGAATAACAAAACTTTTCGTTTTTCCACTACAAAAAGATGTTTTCCCATATCAAGATCCTCAAAAGTTTCTTTAATATGATTTTCGATTTGACTTCTTGTATTCAATTGAGATCTCATCTGGAGGCTTTGTGTGTTCTCTAAAGGCAACAGAAATCTCAGAAGAATAAGAATATTTCTCCCTCTTCCACTAAATGAACAGTGGTTTTGTACTCATTGGTTACTGTATTTTTAAAAGCATTATATATAGAAGTTTTAAAATACTCTGGGATGGACAATATTCTAAAGAGATTTCCTCCTCTTGCTTCCGTTATATTACTACTTCATGGCAGAAAAGTGAAACAACAGCTGCTACTATTGTGGAATCTCAAATAAAAATATCATATAATACTCCCCCAATGGCATTCACTACTTTACAATAGCAAGTAGTTAGTGATATTCCCTGAGAGGTGTTAACTCTCAGTAACAATCCTGTTGTACAGAGACAAGATTTGGCATCTGATGATGTCTCACAGGGAACAATAAAGAGTAACTACGGAAAACTATCATGTCTATTTCAAATTAAGAGACAAATATCTTTCCAATTATAAAGCAAAGCCTGCTTAGGAAGAAATAATAATTGGTACTATACAGGAGCTAAGTAACTTCTCTTTGTAACTACTGAATACCAATATTCTAGTTTAGAGTTGTTAATATAAAACCTTAAGATTGCAGATTACCTCCATGAAGAGACAAGCAAGGATAAGAGGCTCTCATTAAATCTTTCAACAGCCCATCAGCATGTTCTTGTTTATCTACAAATATGATAACCGATCCTTTCTCCTGATAATGTCCCAGTAGCTCCAGTAACTTCAAAAACTTGTTCTCCTCTTCTATGACAATCTGGAAAAAGACATACAAAGGCAAAGCAGAAAGAGTATAAATTGTATCTTAAGTCATCAAACACATTCAGGGTGCCTCAAAATAAAAATCAGGAACAGGAGATGACTTTTTCAGGCTGTTTCCACAGCTAGTGGCAAAACTGCTGTTCAGCTTAGTGGTATAAAAACAAGTTTTTTAAAAAAAAAAAGATCACATTGCATTTGCAGATTAGGGTGTTAGTTTATTCTGAGTTCATGTTTAATAAGGTCACTAAACTTCTAAAAAGAAAAGCTCTGTGGGTATATTGGTTTATATTCAATATTGCTGGAAATAATCTTTTGCAAGCAAATGAGAATCGAGGCAGATGTGTGATACTCACAACATGTTGCTCCACATCAGAACAGACAACACTTCTCCCTCCGACCTGCACTTCTATAGGTTTACTTAAGATTCTCCGAGCTAATGCCTCCATAGCTCTGGGAAAAGTAGCAGAGAACATGACAGTCTGACGATCAGGCCTGACGTTGTCTACAATGCGCATAACCTGGTTTAAGAGAACATTCCCTGTTAATACCCAAGTGCTGTAATTGAACTTCATACACATACAGAGCTGTCGTCTTTAAAGTTAGGTGGTATCTGCACTACACACAGACTACAAAACATTTCTTTACAGACTTGCTCATGGAATCTAGGTGCTGGCATTGGAAGATGGGCAAAACTTGCTGGACTTGAAAGGAAGTTGAGTGACAATATGCAACCCAGCAACATCCCAGCAGAAATCTTAACACATGCAGCAGAAACCCTACAGCTCAAGAGACAAAATAAGGGAATTTTCCTAATTTTGGAAGACAATATAGCCTGATGACAACTGAAAGAGCCCTGGATGTCCAAAGCTGCCAGCAAGTAATTTGTCACCAACATTTCCCACATTTTGCTCCTGTCTCCTGCAGGACATTGCCAGGAGACATCAAAGACTTTAGAAGCAGGCCACAACTACTAATGACACCTGCATCAAGGGATTACATAGGGCTACAACATGGCCACAAGTATCCAAAACAAGTGTGTAAAAAAAAAATAGTGTATTAGAGAAAAATCTAAGCTGTATAAGAATTTATTGAAAACAAAGCAGGTGAGGATAATAGAAAAATTAAAGAGTCAAGTTTAAACTGTTGTCCGTATGTAGCACATCTTTTTGAACACTCATTGGCAGTGTAATAATAACATAGCATTGCAAAATTCTTTAAGTGGAAAATAACATCTTGTGGCAATATCACTCATGTCATTAATTACCTGAGGCTCAAAACCCATGTCAAACATTCTGTCTGCTTCATCAAGTACAACATATGTGACTCTACGGAGATTTGTCACTCGACCTGTGAAAGGAGAGGAAAAAACACATGGGAAACAAAATCAAATGGAAATCTAGTTTCCCTCAGGAATAATTTTTTAAAAATGTTATATAGTCTCACTATCGTCTAACAAAGACATTAATTACTTTTTTAAAAAATTCACTAAATGTGAATTTTAATGTTCTCATTTTAATCACATATACATTCTGGGAAATGTGTAAGTATGCACAAGGCCCTTTATTTTGTCAAACTCTTCTCTTGCATACCATCATAGGGCCAGAAGAACCTGTAAAATTCAGAAAACTGCCCTCGCCAAAACACATCATAAAACTAAGACTGAGATGAAGCAAGGAGCCACATCAGCCATTATCTGACAGCGCCACCTAGAAAAAAACATATTAGAGATTACAGCGCATGTGTGGAAGGCAAAGTCCAGTGCTAACTGTTGCAGCCTCAGAAAAATTCCTTTTATACATATAATCTGTAATGCTTCCTTGGAGCTAGAAATAACTATTTGAGGATAATCATACTAATTCTAGTTAACTGCTAATAATATGCATAAAACAGAGTAAGCAGTCTTTTCAAAATGAATATATAAAGATTAAAACCTACCCAGTAACACTACTAAATTTAAAATTAAAAACCACCCCAAACTCTGGGACAGCTGGAAACAAAATAAGCAAGTTGTATATCTGTGAACATTTTGAAATTATGATGTAGAGGATAATTAGCACCCTTCCCAAACAAATAGCTAAGAGATTCCCTTTCATGAGAAGGATTTAACTCAAGGATTTAAGAATCTTACTCTCAAACGATATAAACATGTGAACACATTCAGTTGAAAACAACTGTGGAGTGACACTGTCAAATGCTCTCAGAATGGAACAGATTTTTCACATTTTCTACAACTACCACTCAGACTCATGCCTATCAAACTACAGTAGAATTTGGTCCTTTCACCTTCAGCAAATTGTAGCTGAATCCTCAAATTATTTTTAAGAGATATAGCGCTGCATTTTTTTTAAGATGCGGAATTCATACTTAAGGAACAAAACAAATATTTCTTAAAATCTACATATCTATTTAACATCTTAACACTTTCATCCCCAAATAATAACTTTGTAAAATTACTTGGGAACAGCATTAATGTACCTACCTTTGACGATTTAAGTCTTGGAAGCCCAGTTCTATATGTCTTGAAGGTACTTTTTCCACAGAAGTTAAATAATGTCAACAGTTTAGTAGAGGTTTTGATGTGGAATAATTTAATAATAAAACTTTATCTAATAAGCATGCAATGGTTACACTAGGACAAAACCTCTTAAAGCTGCAGTGGCTCAGTTTAATCAATCTGAATATTTGATGTAAGGTCAGTTCTTTTACTTTTGAACAGTTATTTAGGGAGGGCCTCTTTGTTTGTTTTTTAAAACCAACAGATAAAGGCAGAGTCAGACGCTCTTATGTAAAAGTGGGTAACTGCTGAGCTACACTAACAATAATAAAGGATCAATGGGCAGACAAAATAAGCAACTGTTATATAACCTTTATTTAAATGACTTGAAGTTTAAAAATTTGGACCAGCACATTTTAAGTTTAACAATGATAAACATTCTCAGAAACTCTTCAAGAATGTAGTATTTCCTGTCCTCCCAAAAAAAGGCAAACCAATATATGATTAAACCTATTATTAGTGTTATATATTCTCAATAGCTAGATAGTGCAGCCTGAAGAGATATAAGAAAATTCCATAAGACCATTTATCAAAATACATGATCTTTTGAATTTGTTAGAATTACACAACAAATATAAAAAATTCTCCATAGGAAAAGGTTTTCTACTCACCATTGTTAGCTGCTAACATGTCAATCATACGTCCAGGAGTGCAAACAATAATTTCAGCACCTCTTTTGAGTTCAGCTATCTGATTTTAAAACATAATAAACAAACTATTACAGTGGTTTTTTGCTTTGTGTTTTTTTTTTTTTTTTAACATGTATCACCTTGCAAATACAGCTGTTCTACTAATGTGAATTGTTTATGTAAAGATTTTACTTAGCAATTTCTTTAAGTCTTTGGAAAACTTTGCTTTCCAAAAGAGTAACCTCTGACAACCTAAGTTACTACCACTTGAAGTAGCTGTAATGGGGATATGACTTCTATACAGTTAAGGGCCTATAAGAAATGTCACATATTCTATCAGGGACAACTGATACTAAATAAACCATGTTCCATGACAGATGGTCACTCCTGTTGTTTCCATGAACAGGGAGCGGGGGGGAAAATCCTTGCAATTAATCTCTAAATTACTCTAACATGCAATATTTGATAGTGCAATAAACCAAAGTTAACACTTTCTGGCTTTTGTTATCTTGAGGGGAACTCTCATAAAAATATAGATCCTCAATAACTTTCAAACTGTCACATCCCACTAATAGTTTAATTACTGCAATGCTCAGTACGTACATAAAAAAAACCAGTCTGAAACTTTAAAGGACCATACTTGAGAATTTTCAAGAAGATCAATATGTTTAAGGCTAAGTTATGTGCAAATGCTTAAGCTTTTCCATTGCTACCATTCATACAGAGAAAATCCATAATGAAGGCTGCAAATGTACTGGGTTTATGGGAAAGAGAAAGGAACTAAATTCACTGCGAAAGTAACATTAGCTAATAAAGTTCAAGAGTTACTTGACAAGTAAGGTATGTCTTTTGCGTACCTGTTCACTGATTCCTGTTCCTCCATAAACACAGACAACTCGAAGACCAAGTGTCTTTGAGAATTTCTTACACTCCTTGGTAATCTGCAAAGCCAACTCACGAGTAGGTGTCATAATGACAGCTAAAAAGCAAAGCATTTTCATCATACATTGCAATGTAAGAGATGTTGTTATTTATACAATAAAAATTAATCTTTTGTAATGATGTTTACAGCAATTTACTTATATGTATTTTTAAAAATGTAATTTCAAGAAAAAGAGAATTAAGGCAGTATGAGGATGGAGGGAAATCTGGTCAAAGTTTCACAATCAAAGGAGTAAGGTCTCCCTTCCAGATATATGGACATGCAAGTGCTCTTGAAACAACATTAGACAGCACAGTGATCACAAACAACATTAAATAGCACTGCGATCATTAACTAAATTAAAAAAAGAGCCACTCATTAGTGGAAATTAGTAAGTAAGCATTCCTCCCTATAACCAAGAGAAGAACCAAAGACCCTTCTAAAGCATACGCTTGAGGGTTTTTTAATTTAAATAGCGATTTTGAAAATAAAAGTTTTGTACCTATGGGACCTTCTCCTTCTTCTAACGCTCTCTGATCCATAATGTGTCTGAACATGGGCAACAGAAATGCAATAGTTTTTCCACTTCCTGTTTTAGCAATGCCAATCAAATCACGTCCATTCATAATTGCTGGGATAGCCTGGGTTTGAATGGGAGTGGGCTTTTCATAGCCATGTCTTAAAGAAAGGAAAAAAAGATATTTTAAAAACAAAATAGGATTTGACAGATGTGAATCACAAAGTCATGCTAAAAAATTTGCATATTCATATTTACATATACATATCAGGGCCATTCAAAAAATACAGCTTAAAAATGAGCGGCAAAAGCATGATACAAATGGCGGAAGGAATAGTTCATAACAATAGTTCAATACTGAGTGATAAAAACTGATGACTATATATGTAACATCTACAAACACGGACATGTTGCATTATGCAACAAAGAAAAAGGTTTTTCTCATAAACATATGGTAGAACACAGTGAGCAAAATCAAGCATGATAATAGTTTATAAAGTGCTTGCTTACTTTTTGAGGGCAGTGAGAATCTTCATGGAAATACCACACTGTACCCAGGTTTTTATTGGTTTGGGGCAGCCTTTTCCCTTGACTGTAATTCCTTCCAACTCCAGCCTGTACACATTCACCTCTGAAATAAGAGTTTGCATTACAACAGAGTCAAACTTGACATTTCTCTATTACCTTGATCAAAATATTCTTGATCTGTCCTTGAACATGAAATACTAATTTTATCACCACCAGAAAAACAGCTTTTAGCTGTTACACATAAATACAGGAGGTAGGTGGAAAGGACTCAGGTAAATTTTTCAATCAAAGCCTCATATATAATTATATGAAGTTATCAGTAGTAGTGATCTAACTGATTCAGTGTTTTTCTATACCAAGTTGCTCCAAATGCTCTTTGTATTCCAGAAGAATTTGCTGTTTCTTTGCACATCAAAATCGGTCATTCTTTTCTTTAATAGTACCCAAGGTGTTCTAGTTGTATTTGTCCTTACCTTCTTGAGTCATTTTAGCTAGTTCTGGTACTTCAACATAGAAGTTTTTCCTGAAAGGTTCATATTCTATCTTTCCATGATCCACCGGTTCTAGCAGCTTTCTCTGCTTGGTCTGATAGCCAGTCAGGGCAGTCTGAAGATCAACTTCCTCCTCTTCTGAGGAATACTGTATAGATTGTAATGTAATTTGTGTGTAAATTAGTATGAATAGTATTCTGACAGGCTCTGTTTTTTTATTTATAGAGGAACTTTACTCAGAAGCAACAGTTACTCCTTACCCTATTAGACCAGATACTAAAAAGGTGCTCTCAGTTTAGGAAGAGTCCCAATTGTTCTTTCATCCATTTCTTTCTTGTTTCTCCCAAACCTTAACTTTCACCGTGTTCTGTATCACTTTCATGACTCTATGAATACTAACTACTAGCCTTGTCATTCAGAAATAATCACTGCCATACAACAGAAATAGTAAGAGGAAAATACTAAGGAAAAAAAATCCAGCCAGCACACCACTGATTTGTGTCCCACTGCAGTCACAGTTCTGACAGATGCACCCAGCTCAGCTTTAAACTAGCCGAGTGCTACTAACACTGCAACTGCAGCAACACAGAGCATAGCATGACCTAGTTGAACTACAGGGCTAGCAGGGTATCTACTCTACGACTTGGGCAAGGCTGCCTCTCTAAGACCTCGCAGACAGCAACATACCCATACCCTTCATAACGAACTATTCAGGCCTACACCACCACACACAATCACATTAAGTACTCAATATTCCTATTCTCTTGAAAGCATTTTATGAAGGCAGTTTGGACACAGAAGAGTAATTCTTAGAAGTTCAGATCCAATCACTGAGCGAGATGGCTCTATGAGAATCCCAGAGCACTGTTCTGTTAAAATTCAATATTCATGCTGATCTGCCACTGCTCAACATGCAAAAAATTGCACACTGTAAAGACCACAGGAAGATCTACCAGTTCATCAAACCCACATCCAGAGAGGGCAGCTGACATCTATCTACTTGTACCACCTCTTCCTACTAAAACACATTTGTTATTTACAGCCAGTGTAACAGAAAATGCTTATAAATTTGGTTCAGGGTGCTGCCTACTAGAACACATGACTTGGCATAGCATTTTGTAGCCCTAGGCAGAATCAAACTCCTTTCTACTGTCTCCTAAACAGTAGTAAAATGAGAACATCTGCCTCTCATTTGTGCTAAAAGAGATGTCTCATTATGATTTATGAAGTGTTTTGAGATCCATAACTTACAGGTGTTTTGGAAATTAATATATTTATACTTACAAAGAAATTCAGCAGAAATGTAACACACAAACTCCCATTTTTTTCAGATTAGATGCATGCGACCGAACGTGCAGACTGAGCAGCTGCATACATAAACACTCTATACTAGTGGGTCATTCACACACAGGGTCACCAGGACTGCCTGCCCAATTTCACTAACGTGAACACGTGAACTGAACACACACTACATGTGACATACACCAGCCCAGTCATAGTAAGAACAATTACAAAGCCAGACAACCTGATGCACTCATTCAGTTCTCATCTGTATAACACTGCCTCTGAACAATAAAGCTGCGATGGTGATTTCTGAAAAAAAACAGTACAAGTAATAAGAAACTGCTTAAGTTCAAAAATCTTGTGACCATGGTTCTGCAAATTAAATATCTAAATTTTATCTCCTTGGAGATGGAAAAATCCCAGGACTACCCTCATTCTCATGCCTCTTATAAGAGGCACATTGCCTTTTCACAGTAGAAGGACACTTCCATTACCTCCATTGCATCTTGGTCATTCTCCATGAGCTCCCCTTTCTTCTTTTCTGACTCCACAGCTGCCTTTTTGGTTGTCACCACAGTTACTACTTTGGTAACAGTTGGTCCAGATTTCTACAAGAACGGGTAAGAAAAACTATTGTGCTATCATATAAAACAAAAAACATACTGTATAAAATATACAGAATATTCGTACTTCTGAATGCATTATGCTGGATTTTTTTCCACTTCCGTCAGTGAAATTTTATCAGACTAATGCTTGATAAAACAGCTTGATAAAAACACCAGGAAATTAAAGTTAAGGCCAACAGGCATTATATGCATCTAACTTACTTCTTGCTTTTTTGCACTTCCCCCCCTTTTTTTTCAAAGCCATTTTGATATTAAAACACAAAGCTATTTTTAAAAGACAAAGATAAGAAATCCTAATAATACCTTTTCACTCCCACCTCCACCTTTCACACTTCTCATATTGAACTTCTTGACCTCTTCTTTTACTTCTTCCATATAAGCATCCAAAGGATCTAACTCTTCATCTTCAACCTCATTGCCTTCTTTTTCTCCTTCTGCAGTTTCCTCTTCATCATCTAATATGAGCAAGAAAGATGGGAATGTAGAAAAGTGCTCACGTGTGTCAAATTATTAGTCTACCCAAATAATTACAGTCCAGTAATTTCCTCATACAAATCTCCCCAGTTTGTTAATCTCAACTGTATTTTAAACCATTTGAAGCCTTGACCAGATTTAGGCTTTGTTATTTTATAGTTCACATTCTGAACAGTAATTAAATGCTTTAAAGATAATGTAATAAAAATATTATTAGGAACAAAAGTATTTTAACTGTTATATATAAAAAGTTAAATACCATCATCATCTTCTAAACTCCATTTTTTCCCCTGTTTCATCTCTTCAATTTCTTTTTTCAGTTCTCCTATGTTTTCCATAGCCTTCTTGCGTTGTTCTTCCCTCCACTTCTCCACTCTTTCTTTTCGTTTTCTCATTTCTTCTTCTAGTTTGTTCTGATCGAAATTCTATGATAAAAAGCAACCAAATAGGGAAAATCAATGGCCACTGGCTTTAGCCTATGCTTCTTCAAACAAATATAACTGCTGTGTGAGCATGCCATAGAAAACTGGACATCCACAAACTCATCACAACAGAAGTAAATGAAAAATACTAACATCAACTACAACATTGTCAAGTAAGAAATGCAGTTAACTGTTTTATTTTTCATGATAGTAGCTGGTATATAATTTTTAAGACAATAGCAAATTAAACTTTCCTTTATTTACTAGAAAAAAATATTGTAACTCACACCAGTGAGTTTCAACTCATTTTAGCCACTGATCTATAAAAGACTAAAGAATTATCATGTTACCATCTACTTCCAAAAGTCCTTCTAGCACAAAATCCTGTGATTGGTTTATGCCTGGGGAGCCCTCACTGATGGTGCAGCTGCTATTAACAAAGGAGAGTTAGTAACAACGTGCAGGTTTAGAAGAGTTAGCTAAAACTGCTAGTTTGGGAATTCTTCATCTAGGACATCTTCTCATGTCATGGAACAAGGCAAAGTGAGCTTCCCTCTCCCTTTGTTCTTTGATTCCTGCCTGGGTCAAGGGGCCAAAAAAATTTTCAGCTCCTCTACTGACACCTAATATGTGAAAAATGAGAGATCCTTCATGCTTGTCTGTGGTTTGCAGTCTAAGCAGTTTGAAATCTTGAATTGAGAAGAATGTTTCTTATTGCCAAGAACTGGAAGCATACCCCATGACAGGAGTCTGTGTTATTGAAGAGAATACTCTCTCATTCAGTGGGGATTTTGTCCAGCTCTAAGAACAGGTTTTCTTTTGTTAATGCAGTAATCTATGGCTAACTTAATTCCTGGTTTAAATTCTATCTTTTAAATTTCTAAGTGTTAAAAGCTTCTACCTCAGTGGCCACGGTATTTGTGGTAGCATCTTTATCCTTCTCTTCTTCTTTGTCTTCTTTGTCTTTTTTCTTTTCTTTGGAAACTTCCACACCTTCTGTTTTTTCTTTAGATCTTGATCTGAAAGGTAAGATCAAAGATTTCTTAGAACAGTACAGCTTTTCTGAGGGGGAGGATATACATGTGCTGGCTAGAAACAGAACTATGAACACCCTGTACAGGTTTATGTTTTCAAATACCTTACAAAGCACACTGACTCCCAGAGAATCTTTCCATTTCATGGAAATATTCCCTTTAACCACCAGAAATGTAGAATCTATTGCAATCCACCAATTCACATGCTTTGGTTCTGTTCTTCTCATTTCTCTACAGGGGGAAGTTGCAGATTTCATTTCCAGAACACTTACAATTGATACTCTAGTGGTTTTGCAGTTTATTTTACACCTCCTTGAAGACAGCAGTTAGAAAAGAGATACTAAAAATTTCCTGTTTGTTGAATTTCTAGAGAAAGGTAAAGTGATCTAGCATCTTGCTATGGAAGTTTGAATGTCCCCCTTGAGCATACAGTACTGGCTGAAAGACATAAAAACACCTCTCCCTGGGAAAAGCTACTTATGTAACTCAAATGTAACATGCAGACTTGCATTTAATACAAAACCCATTTATCACAGATTTTATTATCCTTACTTGCTTCCAGTTTAAAAAAAAAAAAAAAAAAGGCATCCAAACCAAACATGTGCTAACTCATGATAATAAATGTAAAATTCACTTTAGCCAATTAAATCTCATTAAGCTTTTTTGATTGGGCTATTCTAATACAAACCATACGCTTATTCCAAAAGACTTTGTGATTCCAGCTCCTCCCAATTTCTAGCTTGTCATCAACCTGCTTATTCTTTCTACAGACTGCTATTACAACTTTCGGACTTCCCACTCATTTTACAGCATAGCATGATTATATGCTGTTTGTAATTATACCTGAAAATTCCATTAAAATATATTTAAAAGAACTTGACCCATAGTAAGTTTTTACACATTTCTGAAGCCAACATGTAAAAGAGTTCAAGGTTCACCTCTTTACTAAGTCTACTTACTAGATGGTTTATTCAAATGTAAACCCCTAAGACTAGTACTTGTCAAATCCATATTGATTGCAGCACTAAGCACACCCACAGAATTCAACAAACAGCAGATAAACAGATGGTGGCTTTACCAAAGCAGACTTCTTGAGCTTCTCTGAAGTATTACACTATATATTTTATTTTTCTGGACAAATACAATTTAAAAAAGCACATTTCAAACTTCATCAGCTTACATTCTTTAGAACGCTTTTTCTGTAAAGAATGGATGAAACATTGAGCTCCAGTACAATCACTGGCACTTATAACAGTTTAGAAATTCCTGTTACAGATGTCAGCATGATGCTGTTTATAGATCCCCTGCTGCTACCCTACCCATATTTTTTTAAAGCCCTATATGTTTCCAAAGAAATAAAGTGCTTTATCTGAGAAGAAAATGATACAGCGCATCACTGAGAACACTGGAGCAAATCTGGTAACTAAAACTTATGGTTCTCAAGTAATTTACAAGTTTAAAGAAAGTTATACTTTGATGTAATGCCTATGCTAGAGAGCACCTGTAGTTTATTAATTTGGGCATACATGCTGTTGATAACTTGTTGATACTGGAACCTGAGATAACAATAAAGCACAACAAAACTTTCAGAATGAAGTTCAGTCTTAACTTTAAAGTTAACTGCGTTTTTTAGCTGCCACAACTTGGATCTTCTTCTTTTACAGAAACATTCTCAGAATAAACTGCGTTAGACATATTAAGCAATGGGAAAAGATCGTAACAGTACACTCACATAATATTCTCCTTGTTCTACAAACCAAAGCTTTGCATAGTTTTGCCTGATGATTCCCTCCATGCTACCAAGAGTTTTACAATATTTTGTCACTATGACATTGATCGTAATTAGAGAACACAAATACCTGTTTTCTGTTTTCCTGTTCTTGCTTGGACTGGAGGACCGAGACCGTCTACCTCTACTTCTGCTTCTAGAGCGCCTCCTCTCTCGGCTCCGGGATCTTCTTCTCTCTCGGCTCCGTTCCCTCTCTCTACTTCTTGAACGTCTGCCACAGAACAAAATTGTATTTATTTAACATGTTATCATAGTATAATTTTAGCCTGCTATTGAGGAACAGGTTGTAAAAGGAATCCAACAATCATCAAGACCACTAAGAGCTTACAAACTCCAGCACCAGCAGCTAGAAACCATTTAATAAGTAAAAACGTTAAGCATAGTAAAATCCATCATGAACAACAGCAAAGTAGCTAATTATAGTGGAAGAACATCAATATTCAGATGACAGGCATTTTTATCTACTTAGATTGGAATTGATAAGTCATACCTTTGACGCTTTCTGTCACGTGATCGAGACCTTCTCTTGTCCCGACTGCGTGACCTCTCACGTCTACGTTCTCGATCTCTACTTCTAGAGCGTCTGTCTTCTCCACGTTTTCCTCTTTTGTCAGATGGAGAACGACTTCTAGACCGGCTACCAGAGCGTCCACGTGACGCAGAGCGCTTCCGATAATGCCTGCATCGTAAAGTCACAAAAAAAGATGAACATGAGCCGAAGAACAATTTGCAGTTAAAGGATATTTATCGTATTTAGGTGGACAGACCAAAAAGAATTATTTATCTTAATTTCTTGGACTTTTTAAATTTATAAACATTTGTAATCATCTTGCCAACATATGTATACTCCTAACGATGCTGAAATTAGACGGATTACTTGGTCATATTTTTGTTTTGCTTTTAGAGTACTACTATAAGCACATCAAGAGAACTCTAGAACATCAAGAACAATTTCCTTTTTAGAAATCCACTGATTTCTATTACACATAAGAAAAGATGAAGACTCTTTAAAGCTATCTCAAAATTTGTCCAACAAATAAAAACGTTCTTTGTTGCTTTTTATATAATATATAATTTTTATCCAGGTAAACTAGGTTTATATCTCTGCTCAATGGAAAAGCTTTCAAACCACAATTAAAGAAACATAAAACCCTGAGCATACGTGACACAGCTATGGTCAATTCCTTTACGATGCTGACATCCAAAGAAATTCTGTAACATTATCAAACATCACAATAGAAGCTTTAAGAAGTTAGCAAGGCTTGAGGGGTGTGTGATGGAGATGGGAGTCTCCTTTCCTCCTGTCATTAATGCTCTCTTATCCCAACCACACTGTGGGAGAGAGTAGGGCTAGGAATTCTCTAGGAAACTCTTCAGCTGAGTGTACAAGTCACAGAGGGACCTCAACTGTGACCATCCCCTCTTCCTCCAATTCCTGATTTTCAGTCACCACGCCAGAATAATTCCCTTGTTCACCCTCCTGCAGCCCAGCACCCACAGACCCTTTCTCCTGACAAGCCTAGCAGCCAGGCTTGGGAAACAGGAAGAAGCAGAGAAGGCAAGACCTCAAGCCCCCCACCTCCTTCTTTCTTTTCCGTCATTGTCACACAGGGTTGTATTACAACAGTATCGGCACTAAAAATAATATAGTTTATTTCAGCACTTTGGTATATTTAGGTACCATATACATTTGGAATCAGTACAGTAGCAGCATGATGTCCATATACTGCCTATCAGCAGTATAACTGAATGCAAAGAACATCTGTCAGCGTTAAGATATCTCTAATTTCTTTCCCATCTCTGGCACAAAATGCCATGGGATCCGCTCCATACTTCGCCCCTTTATAAAAATTTTTTTTTTTTTTTTTTTTTTTTTTAGTTTTCCTCTACAGTATGCAATAAAGCTGAGTATATGATTTCAGGTTTCAAAAGCCCTAGTCTGATGAACATTCTTCTCCAGCACGTGCAGCCCACCCCACCCATCTCCACCCACCATTCACTCTCACCCTCTTAACATTTCTTCACTTTTAGAACTTTTTGTAGGTACTAAAATAGAAAATTAATACAAGTTTAAACCCACTTTCAACATTATTTTTAGCCCAAACAGAAAAAATTTGTCATTATCAGAAGAGAAGCTTCTGTGATAAGCAAGGGAGTCCTGCTAGCTTGAGCGCTAGCAGTTTGACGTTCAGTCCCCAACAGATTTTGCAGCCTGAATCTCTAACGGTGTCCTGTTGGCAACAACTGCTGCCCTAGCTAGTTTGAAACTAATTTAGACATATTTATGAGAATACGCAGCTCTTCACTGAATCACTAATTTGAACCCAAGCCAGTTGTTAAAATTTCAACTCATCTGCCTCTCTGAGTATAAATCTCAGTTACGGATCTAGGAAGCTGTTACAGTGTAGGGACAACTGCACGCGGGGACTATTGTGTCACAGTTTTAGTGCTAAAATCTGATAGTTAGATTAAACTAGGAAACACACACCACAACAGCACTTGCAAATTATGGAGTTGGTTTAAAGCCTGATAGGTGTGAGCAGCTCCAAATCATCTGGCAGCACAGGCTTGACCCGAAACAAAGTACACGATCAAACGCTGAGTTGGTTACAACACCTAGTCGGGTGTTTATACAAGCTACGAGAGGACAAAAGATATATGATCCTGCACAAACTTAAAAAGAACAAGCAAAAACATCTAATCCAGGTAAAAAAGCCGACCCGGCTAATTATGCCATTGCTATTATTTTAAAACAAGCCCCCAAAGGCCAGGTGGGCTCGGAGAGGCTCG
>NW_009223492.1:0-5523 GCF_000690835.1 Fulmarus glacialis | reverse complement strand
CGACTGACGCCCAGCCAGTCCCCGAGCAGTGGCCCTCTGGCCAACTCCCCCCAGCTTATATACTGAGTATGACGTCATATGTTATGGAATATTCCTTTGACCAGTTTGGGTCAGCTGTCCTGGCTGACCTGCTCCCTCCCAGCTTCTTGTGCACCCCTTTTCTTGCAGAGTATGGGAAGCTGAAAAGTCCTTGACTGAGTATAAACACTGCTTAGCAACAACTAAAACATCACTGTGTTATCACATTATTCTCATGCTAAATCTAAAACACAGCACTATACCAGCTACTAGGAAGAAAATTAACTCTATCCCAGCCAAAACCAGGACACTTATGAATTATGCTTCTAGGGCTTAATGACTTATGTTTCCTTGGCAACAAACACATCACCTGCTTTTTAATAAGGTTTGCCTATGAGTTGTGTACAGGACCATGCCAGAGACCCCAGCTGACAGGGTTTCTAAAACATTGTCAATTCAGAAGAGTGGATCTACTCTTTGACAAAGCGAGGACCACACTGGTGATCTAGCAGAAGAGCGAGAGCCTTCCCTAGTCTTTATAAAATTGTTCAAACTGCAGTCTCCTGCTTTTAGTATCTGTAAGGTTCATACTGCACATGTCAGTGATCAGTCCTTATTCAAGCAAAAGACAATGTCATAGAACTATCCTTACTTATTTTACATCAGTGTAACTTCATTAACTTCCTGGGTTTCCACCTAAATATTCCACAATGAAAAAAAGCAGGATGATATTACAGGAATTAAATTTGGCCAGTAAGGCTGCACTTTGGTTTATCCTGAAGAAATCTTGGAGAAAAAACAAGCTGCTTATTTTGTTTCATATTTTTCTACAGAACAACTTGTTACAGGAAATAGGCTGCAGTCTTTTTCAGAACTTCAACATGCTTTGTGAAATCTTCTAAAGATCACAAGAGGGTATCCCACACCCACAGAAAACAAATCTTAAACTACATAAAGCATACTGATGAAAAAACAGACTTCTGATGAATATGCACAGGTACAACTAACTCTCATGTCTGACGTCAGCACAGATCATTAAAGTGCCACTCTTACATGCCTCTAACATTCTGTTTCACAACAAATATAAAAGCTCTATGTACAAGTCCTAAAAGAAAAATAATAAATTGGAGTTTGTCAGAAAACTATGGTTATTGGTAAAATTTTGAATTATCCCATAATGTTATTTTGAGGCTGTAATTTGTACATACTTTCAGTTTTCCTCTTCATAAAAAAAAAAAAATCATATGTTATGGATTTCCTACTAAAGTTTTCCATAGCCTTCTTGTGTATTAAATACTGGAAAAGGTAGTGACCTCTTATTTCTAAAAAGCGGAGTCCTCTACTCCAATATATAAGCAACAACTGCTTTCTCTTCCTACTCCATAATAGCTTCAAACTTACTTTGCAGGGTACCAATCCTGGCAGAGAGAAGAAAACTCAGGTTGCAGGACTTTCCAACCCCAGTGAGCCTTGAACGGGGATAGTTTTAGTGATGGGAGATGAAGGCTCTTGGTCACAAAATAATGTGGATGCCTACTTCTTTAACAGGCACTGACCAGAAACACTCATTGCACGTATTGTTTACAAAATACTGATAAACCAATTACTTCATTGATTGGGTAATGAGTTTATATCTTTCTAGTACTTTCATCTTAAATCCAATGAAAGTGAAAGGCAGAGAATTCAACTCTATTATCATATACAATCCAGTGTTTTCTTATTTTGTTATGCATTCCAGAATAGCCTCATTCTACAAACAGTTCACCTCACTTGCAGATGTTCACACCAAGTTTTGGTTTTCACACAGCCACTGTTGTTCACCACACAAGATGAAGTTGTTGATTGGTTGTTTGTTTTTTTTTTATCAAGAGGATGTGTGAATGTCTCTCAGTGAAACAAGGCATACATTTGGAAAGAAAGAAGCATGGAACAACTGTCTGCCTCCCCAGAAAACTAAACCTGCAGTTATAAAGATGAAAAAAAAAGCAAACAAACCTTGTGCCTGGACTGACCTTCAGCAGACACCAAAGGTGGGAAATTATATTGAAAAGGTCACTTCTTTTTTTCCTCACGGCACCCTCGAAATAAGTAATTACCATGTAAATCTTGGCTGACTGCAATCTTCATAACACTATAAAAACAACAACAGGCAAAAGGGGGTGGAACACTGAACCTCTAACACAAAGTACAAGATAATTAACTTATTTATATTCTTAGACTGTCATCCACATAGTATCTGATGTAACTACTAAAGAGTACAATCACGTGATCCATAAGCACCTTAAAGCATTTATGGATGAGTAATCCACACAGTGCTCAGAGTTAAGGGAGGCTACTGAGACCTGTATCTCATTTTGACAGCCATTGGCAGCAGTACCAGAAATAGAGTTAGAGCTAGCTTCTACGTTCTACATCTTCACTGATAGCTGCAGGCACACAATAACAAGACCTTATTAACTGAGGTGAAGTTAAGTATGATTTAACAGTCAGCTTATACAGACTCCTGTACTACGGAGTCTACTTGTATCAGGGACAGAAGAGAGAAACAGATGGGTGCTAATGATCTGCTGCATGGTGCCGTGGGTCAGGCTTATTCTACAGGTGTTGTCTCTAGAACTTCTATGGAAAGCAACCAGATGAAATTTTCAGTCCTAAGAGGTGCTCCAAACTCTACAACATGAGGAGGGAAACACCGATGCAGTTGTAGAGGTGTCCACTCACACAACATGGAGAGACTCAGTAAAAGAAAAAGAAACTTCCTTTCCTGGTTTGAAAGCTACTTTTCATGCTATAAAACTGCAGAGAGTAAAAGAGGTTCCTTGGATGATGCTGAACACATCTCACTGACAGTCTTGGAATGTTCCTCAGAGAGGACACCATAGGTCCTTTCTTTCCCCTCCACATCTTATCTTTTGTTTTTTGATTTATGTTCCAGAAAGAGAAACTCACCTCTTCCCATTGTTACAATTGGCGTTCGTCGGTTTGGCTTGTTTATCTAAAGCAACTTCAGAAAGAAACAATTCCAAACATAGAAAAAGAGTGCTCCATTGTTCCATCTGAACCAAGAAACACAGTGAAAGGATTATTAAACAGATGGAAACAAGATCTAATAGATAGGGAGGAAAAAAGAAGATGGCAGTAGCACCAAAATATACAATGGAACAATTAGTGTGGGAGACATCTCTACAAATCATATTGAACAGAATTGAAATGAGTATATAAGGTGTGTACTGAACCACTACAGGTAGCATAGGGAAGAAAAGAATTTAGCAAAACTGTTACATCACGTAACCTTGTGTAAACAGAGAATCCTGTTTAATTTCTCTCCTTTGTTCAGTTACATCACTTCAGGCTAGATCACTGTAATCGGGACTCCCCACCTGCTATTGCACCATGCTGAGCATAGCTGAACATCAAGAACATTAAAATGAAATTGCCTCTGCTTGCTACTTCACAAGATGTAATAGAATGCTATACAAAATCAACTTTGACACTGTACAACAGAGCATCACAAAAGCCTAGAGGAGGCAACTTCTATAAAGCTTGCAAACTGCTACGTCAGTTGCTGTTTCACCAGTGAATGTTGCCGTTATTGCATCATTCAACCATTGGAAAGAAATCATTATTCCCAGATTAACAGAGCAGCCAACGCATAGCAACTTTCTGCTTCAGAACAGAATTGCTCTCTGCTCCATCAATAGCACAAAGGTAGAAAGTATGAGGCAGTCATGAATAACCAGCTGCAATGCTCATTCTCCAGGAAATGAAAAGTAAATTGATTTCCATATGACTCAAATGCTCAAATCAATACCTACCCTCCCTTCCTCCTGTACACAAATAGACACTTTTCTTCCTTTAAAATACCCAATATTGTCTCCAAATTTAAGGAGCATCATCTTATGCTTAACATTGTATAAACATATTTTTCAGGGGAAAACTATCCTGAAACGTTTTCTGTCTTTTACTTTAACCAATGAAAAATTTGTCATCAGTTTATGTGAATCTGGTCGCAGACAATTGTGGTGTAACAGTTTTGTATTCGTGTTGTTCATCTTCTAGGAAACTGGTTCTAGAATTTGATGCCAAGTTACGGTTTGAATCAGTCTAGCAACACAACATCACAACATCCCTATGTTTACAATCCTAGAAGGGGAAGGACATACGAAAATATCATTTCCCTGGGATATGTCACTGTCCAAAGTTACAGTGACATTACATAAGAGGCCACTCTAAGTAGATTCCTAATGAAAATTAAAAGTTGTCAATTGACTAAATACTAAATTATTAATAACTTTCTGAGAAAACTATTTGAAGCAGCAAGAGCACATGTATCCATTAACAATGACAGCAAGTAGCTCCATCTCAGTTTAAAGGTAGTAAAATGAAGTTAAAGCCTATAGTGGACAGACTTGCACACGTGAGTTACAGTCTGCTAAGGCTCTAGATGGTATGTAAGCCATAAAGATACTGATAGCCAAAACACTCTGAGGATGAAAGCGTGCACATCAGCAGTGGAATGTGCTCCTGCATGGTCATTCAGAGAAAAGCACTTCTTCCACCTTTATTTGCATATATAATATGATGGACTGACAGACTTTTTTTTTTTAAAAACTCCAAGAAAATCCTTTTTATTAAATGACTACGAATGGCAGCTTCAGATATTGCTACTCCTGCAAAAGAAGTAACAACACAAGGAAAACAATAAATGCCTTAGTTTTTGCCTCTGGGCCTCACATAATTTCTTAAACTACTCAGTTTAAATTAATCCAGCTCAGTTAATACTAGTCAAAGGTAGATTCTAATGGCTGCTAAGGTAAACAGTAGTTATTTGTCCACACAAATTATGAATTTTGGACATAGGCTGTAGTGTTGCTACCATTCAAGATTCATTTCCCCACATTCTCAACACTCAGGGCAGAATACATGCTGCCTAGAAGTACTAGGCTGTTTATTTTCAAAAAAGCACAGAAACACACACACAGAGGATCAATTTACTTATAAAACATATAGTATCATCAATGGCAGATATCTTGAACTATTTTTCCTTAACAGTATAAGAACAACCAATGCAAATCTAAAGTCTATACTTCCTACCATTCTCGTCATTTTAAAAAGGTTAAACCCCTAAAATCCATTCCTGTGTTTTGGTTTTTGAGCATCGTTCCAACTCCCTGCCTTCAACTAAAGAGTACTTAGCATGGTTACTGTATAATTGAGTTAAACATCCAAACAACATAGCACCTTATCAAGCACAGGTATTTCAAGAAGCTTAACAGTAACATAACATTCAAAAGCTGATGTATTCTACAGAGTTAGTTATTGAAGGCCAACATGGAGAGCATGTCAAGTTTTCATATGAACAACTGAAGAATCTTATCTCAGTGTAATAATGATCCCAAAGGGCACAGAATTGCATAGATCGCAGGTAGGGGAGGGGCAAGGTGCTCTGACACTATGTCCTTTTTATAAAGGCACTGTACTAAGTATTGTTTATTTATACAAATA
>NW_009223491.1:0-25028 GCF_000690835.1 Fulmarus glacialis | reverse complement strand
AGTTCAATAGAACAGAAAAGAGAAAATAAGAAAAATATTAATGATAATGATAGAATATACACA
This sequence comes from Fulmarus glacialis, assembly GCF_000690835.1. Taxonomy (NCBI): domain Eukaryota; kingdom Metazoa; phylum Chordata; class Aves; order Procellariiformes; family Procellariidae; genus Fulmarus; species Fulmarus glacialis. The sequence goes on along the minus strand of NW_009223491.1, from coordinate 24,965 downwards.
ATGAGTGATGCACAGTGCAATTGCTCACCACCCGCGCTCACAAATAACCAAGTAGCGATCGCTACTGCCGGGATCACGCCTACCATTCATATACTGAACATGATGTCACATGGTATGGAATACCCTGTTGGCCAGCTGGGCCAGCTGTCCCAGCTATGCTCCCTCCCAGCCTCTTCCAGAGCATGGAAGCTGAGTGTCCTTGACTAGCAGGGTACTTAGCAACAACTCAAAATGTCAGTGTGTTATCAACATTCTTCTCATACTAAATCCAAAACACTGCACTAGGATGAAATTTAATTCTATCCCAGCCGAAACCAGGATGCAAAATATCTTGCTTTCCTATCTTAAATTACAGTATGAAAGCCAACCATACAGCATACCAACTAAGAGGGGAATTTTGCAAAATTATTACAAATCAAATTACAATCTGACAAGACTGTAGGATTTAAACTACCTGATTTCCGTATTTATCTACCTGTCCTTCTGTATGCCCTACTAGCTAATATCTGAGTTCCAAGAAAAGCAAAACATTTCTATCATCTATTCGGTCAATTATACAATCTCCAGTATTGTGATATTGTCCTTTGTAGTTGTATTTCTGTATTATCTGCAAATTACTTTCTTTGCTGTGCCTTTAATAAACCCAGTACCAATAATGACACATACTGTTTCTCTGAGACAGGCTGAGGCTGAGAAATACGCAGAGCATGATTAATTAGCCAAGTGAAAGAAACTACCCAGCTGACAAAAGTAATCATTGGCCCAAACGACCTTTGATGTCTCAGTGCTTTTGGCCAGAGGGTTTGGCAACTGCATGAGGGGGAATGCTAACATAATCTACAACTAACGCACATATTAGCATTCTGAAGATAGACTATTTTCACTGCAGAAACAGTGTGTTTTAAGAGAAGCCAGTTCAGTTGTTATAATGCCTGGTGGATTTAGCATTCTGGTAAAAGAAAGAAGAATCAGTACCTTAGTTTTTAATAATATACTCTCCATTTCTACGGTAAAAAAGAAGCACCTAGACTTTTTAGTACAGTCAATGTATTTTCAGGCTCTGACACAATGTTAATCCTATGAGATGGTAAATCCCACCATGTGGCAGTCAGCTATGAGAGTGACACTTTTTTAATAATGATAAACCAGTTTTCACTGAACTGAAATACCACGTTTCTAGAAAGAAGAAAATTGAAAGGCAGGACCTTTGAAAACTTATGTAGCCAAAACAGTGATGATTAGCCTCTATGGTTAACGAGAGAAAAAAGCATTTCTGGAGGGCGTTTCGATATACCTGTCTTAGACACACAGTTAAGAATGGACTGAACAGATTTCTGGCAGTGCTTCTTTTCCTCTCCACTGCTATGGAGAGACTAGATGGCTCACCAAGACTAGCTACCTGGCTTTGTAGGAGTTAAGTTTGGTGAGATGAATCCACCCACAAGTACACTAGTGCAATGATCTGTAATGTATTCATGTGTATATACACATATTATATATAATTAGAGTACTGAACTTGTATTGCACAAGGCCCTATACAATGGGGTCATGAATCTTAGTTGGATCTTTTGTCACCACAATACAAAGGGACAGAACAAAAATACATAGTATGTAGAGGGGCTAATGTTTTGGCAGAATGTCTTAAAGGAGTTTGTGGGAATAGTGGCTGCTATTACCACTGCAGGCATCTCAAACCACTACTGGGTGCTTCTCACTGGAGTTCAATTTTGGTTTGGGAGTGTGCTTTTGACTTTTGACCGTCCTCACACAGTGTGCTTTTATTTGTACCACAGAGCTGTCTCATCACATGAACTGGGTTCCCTTGAGGTGAAATTAAACAGAAAGATGTGCTACAGGAGTGCACCTAATATGCTCCAGCTGTTACAGGGTGTTTATTCCACAGAGCTGGAGTAGAGCTAGCCTGAAGTAAATCTGCAAAGCACATCCTGTGTGGGCACCATCCAGCTGTTTTTACTCTTTTGCTCAATAGAACTGCTCTTGTAGGGCTGAGCAAGCTGATAATGTAGGCATAGCCATTGCATACTATACATGATGCCTGTTCAGTCATGCCCATCCACAAAGTTTTACTCAGCACTGCATGTGTCACTCAAGCTTGTTTTATTGGAGGAAGCATGGTGAGTAGGAAGGTTATCATTCCAGTGATCAAAAAAGAGCCAGTTTGTACAGCTGAACCGGTCACTTGGATGCAAAGGTCCTGCTTGCCTCTAGAAGCGTACCTGATTATTTCAAGTTAACCCTGACACGCATTCAGTGCTTAGCTATCACCTCCTCATGTATTGGTCATGTATTTCTTAATAAAGTATTTTACTCAGTAATTTGCTTAGCATGCAGTCCAACTAACGTCATGTGATTGGTCATGCACGTGCCATGTCGCTTTGAATGACACACTTTGGTCATTCCCTGGTCTGCACATCCCCCTTTGAGCCCCACTCTTTCTGTGGCTGAAAAAAGACATTACAGGTATCCTTAGGGGATTGGTACAGACTCAACAGTTTGCTGTGGTCAGTGCCTTCCCTACCCTGTCACTCAGGTGTAAGCAGTTAACCACATACATGACTTAAATCCTTTTCCACCCGATGTGTAAGTCTCATCTTCTTTCTGCCAGTTCTCTGTTAAATCACAGTTGTGAGAGTAAAGTGCCCTGGGCTGCTGTGAGTCTATATAGTTCACCCACCGTATTAAATGAGAGTCTTGGCTTTTATGTTGCTACTGACCTTTGCCTTCTAGCCTACATGGTGTAATGGAGCAACATCCTAATCTGTAAGTATTGAAAGATGGGAAAATGATAACGTTTGTGACAAGTGAGATAAAAAGTGCATCTAGCTTAGATTTGGACTGTGAGAAAGAGATGGTCACTGTTAGTACTCTAGCACCTCCTCCTGTATAAAATTGGTCCAGGAATGCATGTACCTAAGTGTATATATAACGACATACAGAAAGTTCAACAGAGTTAACCTCATATTTCTTAGGAATGGCTGACTTACTTACAAAGCACAGCTCAGCCTCATCTTTCCCTGCCACAGCTTAGAAACCTTTCTGCCAAAATAAAGTTTAGTCCGAGTACCTAAATCAAGCCTCACTGAGGCAAATGCAGTCTTTGAGAGAAGAGGGTCAGGTTGTATTTTTACTTTAAAGATTATAACAAACATCAGCTTTAATTTTTGCATAATGCACTGAGGGACTATATCACTGCAATACCTCCATCTGAGAGTCCACTGCCATAATTACATACTTTGTGTCATCTTTGTTTTATCTTCCCCAAGGATATAGATACAGTCTCAAGGCCAGCAGGCCCTGAAGATATGCAATGCAGGAAATGGTGCCCATTCGCAGGCAGCAAAGCGCAACAACTCTTTTACTTGTTTTGCTGCAGAAGTCACAACTCTCTAAAAGTCTTTGAGAAAATGTAAATGTTGTATTAGAGATTTGCTAATAAACACAACATATATTGTTGCTAAGATCCTGAGTAGACCTGCAGGCATAAAAATCAGATGGCATGACTTGTGGATGTTTTAATAAATCATGACTTGAGAAATTCTGTCTTATTTTAATATCATTAACTGACATTTTGTCTGAGGAGGATTTTTAATTAGAAAATTAGAGAAATTAAAAATGCAGTGCACCAGCTATTGCTGTCCAACACAGACATCTCTGATTCTTTGGAATTTGGATTTTGGATTTTTTGGATGACTTACACCTCTCATTTGCTACCAGGAGTGACATAGTGACCTCCTTGATATTTAGGTAAAGCAAAGCATTTAAGTTTATATGGAGGCGGTCTTCTCAAAATGATAACATTTTCATCAATATTTTTGAAACTTGTGGCATAGCTGGCAGATCAGCACTGTTAAGCTAACAAAGCGATTTTCTTCTCCCAACTTGTGTTGTCTTAGAACTGCAGCCCTTTTATGCTGCCCAGTTGGCCTTGCTCCTTTTTTCCTCTTTAGAAAATACCTGAAATTCTTTAAATATTGAGGGTCAGAGAAAGGCCATTATTTCACTTACATATGTTGTGTCTCTGAATGCCTATTATTAATTCCTTCCCTAAACAAACTGACCCACCCCAATCTGCTTCTCAGATTTCTTTTTTTTTAAATTGTGAGAAGGTTCTGCAGAACTTTTGACATTTTGCTGGTTAACCAGAGCAATACCTTGGACATTCTTCCTAATATACCTACAAAGTATCTACCTTGTGAATCAAGTGAAAGAGCAGGAGGATAATTAGGATATAAAGAATTCCACTATGCTGGTGTTTTTCCAGACCGCAATGTCTAATGAATAAGAACACAAAGGCATGCAGCAGCTGTCACTTGAATGCATGCCACAGTGCAGAGCAGCTCTATAAATGCTTCTGAAAGATTTATAGACTTCTATTTCTATTCTGGTATTCTGTGAGCGTATTTTATTTGGAGGATAATGTAGGGGGAGATGGGATAAGGGTGGAAAAAAATGAGATCCCAAATTAGATCACAGATTAAGATGAGGGGTAGAACTGCTCATGAATTATCATGGGCTCATAATAGAGCTACTGTATATCCCACACCCCAGAAAAGGACTTAATACATTCTGCTCAGTGCCAGGGTGATTTTGGCTAAAAAAATAAAAACTAGGTGGAATTACAGCTCACCTTACCTAAGTACATATTCAGTAATTAATGCATATTTGGAAATGTTGCTCAGGGCTTCGTTACACTTGTGAAGCTGTTGGGCTGTTGTTCTGGAAGCCCTATACTGGGATACACATAGATGTCGCAGTATGTGCTCTCAAAGATCAGAACAGGTGTCTGTGCATGAAGCCATGCAGCATGAAGCTGCAGAATGATTAAGGCAGTGACTATGACTGGAGCATATGGCTATGGAAGACATATTTGCTTCTTTTGAATTTTGTTTCTTCTCATTTCTGTCTGGCATTCTCTGTCAAGTTTCCATGCTTAGCTCTGTCAGTCTTCATTTCTCTATTAAAGCTCGCTGGGAGGAATTCAGGTCTGGAAATCATTCTCTAAAACATGCTAAATCAGAGCTCAACTAAACCACGTTCATCTGTACCTCATCTTTTTTGTGACAATCACTGAAATAATAGCTTAGGAAAGGTTACCAGGAGTTATCTAGCTTATCACTCTGCACTAGGGCAGGATTTGCTCTCAGTATTAAACCTGTGCATGTTTTATTCTAGTCTACTCTGGGGTATTCCTAATGGTGGTCCCCCAATTACCCTTCTTGGCAAATCTTTCCATTGTCTAATTGTCCTTGCTTTTAGCATTTTTCCTCCTTACATCTAACCTAAATTAATTTTCTTTCTTCAAGTTTCAGCCCATTGTTCTTTATTATATTACTCTTAATCACTTGAAGCAGTTCCCTCCCATATTTTATGTTACTTCTCCTGAAGTAGTTAGACACAGTTATCGTATCAGTTCTTTGCCATTTTTCTCTCAGCTGTACAGGTTACATTCCTTTCCTGTCACCTTGTAGATCATGCCTGCTAAACTATTTATTGTTTTTTGCTACCTTTCTTGCCATTTTCTCTAATTTATTCCTGTCTTTTTATAGTCAGGAAGCCCACCATACACAGCCAAAATAAAACCTGTTAAATAAAGGAAAAGTACCATGGTACCTCGTTTTGTAGCAGCCATTTTAAGAAAGTGTTTTGAAGGTTTGTCAAGGTATTACGTATCTAACTAGTCACTTTTACGAGTACTGAATCACTGTGTTCTGTGTCAGCATAATTAACTTATGTTAATGAGTCTAATAAATAGTCTGAATAATCAACCTTCTTAAAAGTAAATATATCATTTAATACAAAGTTTTTGTTTGGTGTTCTGGCAGAATCATTCAAAAACTAATTTAATCTCACGAACGTTGCTGGATTTGTAATTATTCTGAGTCACAAAAATAGTCTTGGAAAGAACAGAAATTTCTGAATTAAAAAGGCTGTGGATGACATTCAACAGGAAGAGAGCAAATTCACAGGTGACAAAAGTCAGCTGATGCCAGTGGGGATAACTGCACCTACAGCAGTGAGGAAGCAGCCGTCATTTATGTCGAGAGTGTCTTTCATGCTGCTTCAATTTGAGAAAGAGTCATATGTCAGAGAAGTCTTTATTAAAAAATAAATATTATGTAAAAGTAAAGCTTTGATAATCTTATTTTGTATGACTTTATTTTGTCCTTGGGCAGGCAGTTTCAGAAAGCTGCTTTATATTTCAAAACTGGTAGCTGTGTTTTAAAACCACAGCAGAACTCTAGCCAACAAGGAGTCTGATCAGCAGCAGCTTAGATGGGACCCATAGCAGCACAGAAAGGCTCCGGAGTCCAGGCGATTGTCTCTAATGCTTCTTGAGCAGTTTCATATAATCCAGAGTGAACTTGGGAAGGTTTGATCAGGAAAGCTGCAGCAATTAGGAGCCCTTTGGTGTTATTGCTGGACACTAACATCAGGACATTCTCTTCACTGAAGAGTTTATAACCTAGATATAAGGCAAGGGACAACGCTCCGGAGGACATTTGGAGAAACTGCTGGTTACATCTACTTTGTGTTTCCAGGTTCTGGTGCCTGCTGGATTATGTCTTTATGATAGGGGAGGAAAGACAGGTGGGTGCACATCTCTTCCATTTATAATCTTGGTTTCGACTGCCAGAGAGGAGCCATGGTATACTCACAGCATCCTGGTGCTGGAGCATGACAGAGCTCAGCCAGAGCAGGAGATCTGGCCTGCCATCTAGGAGAGTTCAGAAATGACACCATGCCATTGCAAAGAGCACTTGCTAAATTCTTCTTCACTTCGTGTAAATCACAGTTAAGTTTGTAAAAGAGACTTCAGGGATTTCTTTTTCTTGTGTTCCAAGAACACGAATGATAAGAAGAATGAATCACAGCTTTACCCCAAACTGTTGCTTCTAGTGACAGGCTCCAGGATGCTTCACTGCATGGCATTGATCAGAAGAATGACTGTGTTTTATATTTTAAAGAAAAAAAACCCAGCAAGATATACTAAAGTCAGACTGAGTTTTATGAGTTTGCATTTTGATAAAAATAGATTGTGTTTTCATAAAAATCTTTGCAGTGGGAGTGGCTTTTGTTTGGGGTATTTTTGTTTTTGGGGTTTTTTTTTGAGAGCTAATGCACATGGAGACTCCCACATTGTCTTTCTTTCAGTGGAGTCATGCCCTAAACAACATTGCTTAAATAGGCACCTCTTATAGAGCGCTGCAATTACATGGTCAGTCTTGCAGCTCAAATAATTTGTATATCCTGATTAGAAAATAAATTGTAGCTTTAATCTCAGGACCATTTAATACTGCATTAGTTACACTGCCCAACCCTTGGAAGGTGCCAACTGTATGTGACAATATGTGATTTCGTAATTGAAATCTAGACTATAGTGTTTGCAAATGCTATGCATGGCATTATATCTGCTGAAGCAATTCATTCAGGAGGCACGTGCCTGTTTGGCTGCTCACTGGAGCTGACCTGAACTGAAGCATATGCTATGTGGACGAGGGAAACAGGATGAGAATGCGTGGGTGGGAGACCAGACTGAAATTTTCCCAGATGCAGGTCCTTAGAAAAGCAGGGAGACCATTTCATCTAATTTAATGGCAGCGTACCATGCTGGCAGCTTGCAGTGATTTTAGAAAACACAGTTGAGAGAAATGAAAAGTCAACAAATATTATTGTCCATTTGAAAGCAACTATAATTCAGACCGAGCTCAGCAAATGGATTGCTGTTATTTAGGATCTTGGGAGAGCTGCTTATAATGCAGAGCTGAGCTATACAGGCTGTTATTCCACAATAGCTGTTGCTGATTCTGGATCTGACCAGATCCAGATTTACTTTCAGGAACAGATAATTCTATTTATAACCATCAGCCTGGCTCTCCTTGCACATACGTCATTAAAAAAATAATGTATTTCAGCATGCCCCTTGGAAAACCTTCTGATTTGACTCAGAAATTTAGGTCACAATAATGCCCTAAGAGCAGGCCATTTGTCTCATTGATAGTCAAAGTGAGCATTCTCAATTAGTCTGAAAGACGAAAGCTTAAAAAGAGGAACAAGCATTCCAATATTCAGCAAATAGCATAAGTGGAATTTTAATCCACACTAAAGCCAGGTTTCAATAGGGCTACTGAAATGGGAGGCATGGCTAGAACAAAATCACTATGCCATTGCACTGTTTTGAAAAAAAATCTCCACGTATGCCTCTACATGTAAGTCTAAGATAGCATACGTCGTGGAAGAGCCTGAAGGAAAAATCCAAACTTGGAGAGAATCTGAACATGGTGCGTGTTTCACCAAGAAATGCTGACAATACTTGGCCTCCCCTCTGTTAAAAATAACTCATTTGGATAACTGCTTCATAAAATCAATACGTGAGAAAGATTTTAATAAAGTTTTTTTGTAGATTCATAATTAATGTAAGTAATTTTATATGAGAGAACAGATAGTAATTTCTGGATTAGGAAAAAGAAAGGAAGCAGGTCTTGCAGGATAATGTTCTCAAAACTTCTCTAATTATTACTGTTAATTCCTTCTTAATCATGATCTGACAACATAATTAACAGTGTTTCATTGTTTAATTTCTATGGCATTGGCTCATGTGTATTTTAAGCATATTTCCAAAATTTTGTATTTGGTAATGATTTTAAAATTAATTTACTGTTGATCATGCCACAATTTTTCCAAAATTCATCCTATTTGGAAATACAGCCTCGACTTAATTGGTGTTTGGATATTTGAAAACTTAAGATGGCGCTGTCTTTTCAGTGCTATCAGTAAAGCCACATTGGAATTAGTTTCTTCCAAATTTTTATGCACGTATTTATTTACCTTGTAGTCAACTGCTGTAGTTCTGATAAGTAACTAAATTTGAGTTTAAAATAAACCTTGCTGAAGGCCTTGGGTTGGAAAATGCCTTTTATATAAATAACAACTGCTTCAATTCAGGTTTTCATTATTTTTGATGGAAAAGAACTAGTAATACATGGGAATGGTGATAATGTAAATTGAACAGATGGAATTGGATGAAAATGGCATAAAATTCTGTTTAATTATATTTTTTCCTTTTTTTTCTTTTACATGGAAAGAGCTTAGTTGTTTGTCCTTTACATGAAAACAATGAAGAAGATTTTGTAGGAGATAATAAAATTTAGTCATATTTAATATGAAATAAGGCATTGCAAAGTAACTCAGTTGTCATTGAGAATAACTTTGTAGGGAAGTCCTCCACTGCACTCTCCCTCAAGAATAGAGATAGAGCACAAAAGAAGCAGTCTGTATTCTTGCAAAGTTTGTTGATATTTCCACAATAAATGTTAATGTGTTCATCAGTCTCAGAATAAAGTATCTCTTGTTTTCTTTTTCATGTTCTACAAACTTGAAAACAGCAATAAACAAAATCATATTTAGATAGTAAACCTTTTCAGAATGATTAAGTCATGATTGTGCTCTCATTTGCGCCTTTATAACAGCAAATTTATAAATCTAGATATTCCAGTGTGCATTATTCCCAGCTTACATTACAGAAGAAAAATTAAAAAGATCATTTACGGTTTTTCTTTTTCATATCACATTAAGCAGAAGCCTTAATGATCTATTCCACGGTAACATCTGGAAGTCTCAGTTAGATAAAACGCTGTTGTGTTAGATCCCCTACAAACATACGGTTGGAAAAAGTCCAACTCTGAAGGAGCTCTCACTTTCAGAAATGCTTGAGGAAGGAAAAATAATGATTCACTTTTTGTAGCTGCAGACACAAATCACAGAAAGGTGATGTGACTTGCCCAGGGATATACATGCAACCTCTGGCACAGCTGGGATTTACGCTTTCATCTCGCTGCTCAGTGCCTTAATCAGAAAACCTTCATTCCTCTTGCAGCCTGAAAGTGACCCAGCTTTGCTGCAAAACATTTCTGGTATTGAGGAAATAGTATTGTCCAGCCCTTCTGAGCCCTAGTGTTCCTTGTGATCTGTCTGCACAAGTTCCCAGTCTCAAAATCTCCCTCCCTAGCTGAATTAGGCAGAATTTAAATTTGAGGGTTGATTTGCAGGATTCACAATGCACATTATTAGGCACTGAGGGGCTTTAGCACAACTGTGAGAATGTATTTACAGCTGCCATCACATACATTAGCTGTAGGCACTGCCTGAGATCTCTCAATCATTAAATTAGAAAAAGTGACCGAGTTTGTTTTAAAAGCATTTCTTTGTTTATACTCAAGCGTATAGCTCTTACCCTGTGTTCTGGGCAAGCTATTGTGTTCTTTTGTAATTAATAAATTTGTATTCTACGGAATATAATAACTGGGTTTAGTTCTTGTTATTACAGTATTTCCATTGATTACCAGACATCGCCATACAATGAGGTTTGGTATCGTATCGGGGCGAGGGGGCTGAATTTCTCCGTGGTTGACATGCTAACAGCAAGGTTTGAAAGGGCAGATTTTTAAAACAGTGAGCAAAATGATTAACATGAGACTGAAGGGCAAAGTAATAAAACTTTAAAACCACTAACTAAGCCTGGAGGCCATGTAAGAACATTGTAGTAGAGGCACAGATGGTGTGCATACCGATGAGCAGGAAAACATAAAAGAGAAAGCAAAACTGTACGGCTAAATGGAGAATTACGTAACTTTTACTGGGGCAACAGATGCATTATTTTCTAAAGCAAAAACCCACTGTAGACAGGAGAGAGAAAGCTATAGTAGATTCACTACCAAAAGAAAATCAGGGAGTGAAGCTGTGGAAAGAACAAATAACAAAAGATGGAAAATAATGAAGTGGCAATGGGAGATTTTAAGACACAGAAAGGAGTTATGCACCCAGTTAGCACTTCTGGGAGCCTAGTTCTCCAGAATCTCCATTGATGGTGTTGAGTCTCAAGGTATCTATAGTCACCTTGTTGGGTTGTCTTGGCTGAATGCTGAAGTATTGCAGACATTAGCCGATGACCTCTTTTCTTCTCATCTCCTGAAGCTAGTGAGCTTCTTGTTTTCTGCCTTTGGCTCTGAAATATGTGTGTTTGTCAAATTAATGACACACAGAGTAATCACTCTGGAGGGAAATTTCTAAATCATTCCTTTATTTTCAGTCCAACTAAAGAATGGATGACTCCATCCATGTTATAATTGTAACAAAACATTCCACCCTCCTATTCTCCTAATAGTGGTATCTTCTCTATTTTAAGGTGATAGCTGTTGCCATCTACAGAGATGAAGCTAAGTACAGAAGATAAAGATGCAATTTTTCTGTAGTTGCCTTGGAATAATTGCCACTGAACCTGAATTTTCATTTTAAAGATCATGGATACCTGCAACATTTACCATCATAAATACTCCCAGGTGATTAATAAAATGGTATTTATTCTGAATCCATGCTGCCAGAAAGTCCTGAAAGTCACATTATTATGCAGCACCCTTTTCTACTTGAAAGGCTCAGGTCTGGATGGGAATACACCCTTGGGAGTGTCAGCTGGACATGTGGGAAGCAGAGCAACGGGGAAGGTCAGGCAATCACAGAGGTTGCTGATCCAGCATCTCCCTTGTTTCCAACAGATCTTCTGAAGCACCTTAAAAGCCTCTACTCTGGTTAAACTCTTAAATGGTTACTGTCTCCAGGGAGCACCATCAACAGATGCTAATTACAACTCTTGGGTTGTTATTACTTAATCTAACCTATCAAATGCACTGCTTCACAGCAATAGAAAAAGATTTTCCATATAAACTGAGAAAATATTCTCAGTCCTTCTATACAACTTTTAGATGCAGTGTAGCTTGCTTCACAGTCTTTCTTTGAGGCACCTCATTCTGGTCACCAGCTGTGTTCAGATCCTCAAAGTCAGTTCCTAAGCTTCCTTCATTTTTAATTTTATTGCTATTCTGCCAAAATTTAATCAGTTCTTTTATCCCCTCTTCGCTGTTCAGTGCCTACACATGTGGAGCTCTTTTTGCATCTCCAATTTAGAAAACATTAAACATTAGCAATATCACTGTTCTCAAGCTGACACAGTACTCCTTGACTCTCGGGTATTTTCTGAGCATCTCAGCACTCAGCATGAGGAAGTCCCATGCACAATGGAAGAAGCAAGAAAAGGTGAAATTAATTCCATTTCACATTCATCTAATATTATACTGATAGTAATTGACCCGTGTACTTGTGGATGCTGCACTTGGGATCTCCAACTGGAGATACCTTATAAAGTATTATAAAGTATTGTTACCTTATAAAGATGACTCCTGTTTTATCCCTTAACTATCTATGGTTGCAAAATAAATAGTCTAAGTATAGGTATGTGATAAACAGTACTGCTGAAATGATGCAAAAGCTTTAGAGATGTCATTGCGGTCCGTGTTTTCAGTAGAATTTTATTTTTATGTGTGGCTTCAAATTTCACAGCACCTTAAAACAGATTAACAATCTTAGAAACATGGGTGAAATATACTTAATGAGGCTATTCTGTGCCAAAACTAAACCTCTGCCCTTAATTCAGTGGCTGTAACTTCTGCATCCTTTCCATATTTTAGGCAGGAGGGATGAGACCCAGTGCCACAACTTGGTCAGTGGCATTCATTGAACTTTCTGCTATTGTGAAGCCATGTGCTAGTGTCTGAGGTCTGAACACACTCTCTGATCCCTGTGTTGAGAAAGTCCAGTTGTCTATAGTCCTCTACCTTCTACATATAGTGGAGATACAGCTCATGGGTCAGTGGCATCAGTACCTCTCTGGACATTGTGGAGGTCTTTCAGCAAATCCATGTTATCAGAAGCCTGCTATGAGATATGGTAGACAGCAGTATGAGTTAGGCTTAAATAGCTGAGATACTTATTAAAATGATGAACATAACTACGTAACTTGCTTGGTCCTTCTGCATAACATTTCTGAATTCACTAAGCTATACTCATTGGGTGCCTTTTAATAGGTAACACATTTCTGTTCATAAGCACTTAGTTGTAGTAGGAAATAAAGAAAACTTTGTTAGGAGACAAAAGCAGCAACAGTATATCTGAATGATTGCTAGGTGAATCACTCCTCTACCATAATACTGACAGCAGTCTCTTCATGTGTTTCTCCACCTTGCAACAGGGTCTTTGTCACAGCTTTCTCTGTTCCATTTATAAATCACCACATGCAAGCCTATCTCAGCCGTCTATCATGCCAGCACCTAGCAATGCATTTGGGCAATCCTGCTCTGTCAGAGCTCACTTGGCTCTGCTGTTGCAGCGTACAGCTTAGCGTGAGAGCCTCCGCCCCGCCGTCCTCCGGCAGACTGTCCCCTCGCTGCTGCAAGGCCATTAGCGCAGCGAGAGGGCAGTGAGCAGGACACTCAGAGTTACTAAAAGTGGCTTTCTTGATGCTTCATTTTTTCCTTCCCAATGCTTTTCTACTCTCTGAAGTATACGGTCATTTACATTGGCTCCTGAAGTGGTTTTGAGAAATCCTGGGTCAAACTCACTCCCATATGCACTGACACATGGGAGTAGTTCTTGGTGTGCCCTGTCACCATCCCTGGCCCAGCTCTGCTCCTCACAGAGGGACAAGGCTGCCGGGGAAGGGCCCTACCCCGGTCTGTCCCACAGCCCATGCTGCTACCTGCCCTGGCCATGCTGCACCCTGACAGGAGACTCACGGGTTGCAGGCGAGAATCCAGAAAGGACGCTGGTAGCTCTGTGCTGCTCAGGGACCATGAGGCTCTGTTCACAGTGGATCAGAAGAATACTCTGTGGGACAGTCATACAGATTTGCTTTGTCTTAGCCTTCCTTTCAGAATTGCATCTTATGGTGACAGAATGATCTAAGCAGGCTAGCAATTATAAATACCACAGAGAAATAAGAGAAAGGCATCAAGGGCATGGATGCTGGTGGATATTTATGGCAAAGGAGTGGCATTTTAGAATGGATTTTGCTGCTTAGTTCATCCAGCTCATAACCTTCTTTCCCTGCTTGAGTACCTTTCCCTAGAGCTCCTCAAAAACCATCTGCAGGTTTGACAAACTGCTCTACTGGCAGTGACATCTCATTCTGTCTTTAATTTTTCCTGGGGTCCTTATGATTCTTCTTGTTTGTACGACATGCCCAGACAGGTAGTCATAAAGGAGAAAGGAATAAAGGGCCTTTGGAAAGATAAAGTCTAGGAAGGAGCTGCCTCTGCCATTGCCAAAACAATTATTCTGGGTCTTCTCTACATTGTGTCTCTGAGTAGTTCCCAGGACAGAGGGGGGCTTGCTGCAGATCACATGGATTGCTCTTCTGGCTGCAGCTCATTTTTGGTTGCTCTCTGCTCTGGTACACCTCAGACGTAGGCAGGGATGAATACCAGGATGAGTGGACTTTGCGTGGAAGCTCTGGAAACGTTATGGGGTCCCTGTATACAGGATTCTCCATGGAAAATGGTCTGTGGCTCTTTCAGATGGAAATTGAGCACCACTTGCCTCTAGCAGCCCCTAAGAGCTATGTCCTGCATTGTCAGGTCCCAAAGACACAACCCAAGTTCAATATTTCCTCAATTTGTGAGGGATCTGCTAAATAATTCATGTTGAATTCCCTAGCTGAAAAGACACTGCACCCTAAAATGTTTATCTTCCGTAAGTTACTTCTGCCTAACTATTTCCCAAGCACTTTTTGTTTCTATGGAAATAACTATTAGGTTCCCATCAATTTGGGGTGTTTCACTTTTATTGTGCAGTGATGGTTACTTGGCTTTCATAGATTGGCTAAGTGTTGATCCTTACTTATTAATACAGGTGTTATTTAACATACATAAAATTAAATTCAATGTAACTACCATAAAAGCTGTATCTTGCTGGTGTGTGTGTGTGTCTGTATTATGTATGCATCTTGTTATCTTACAGCAGGTTGTATAGTTTAATATGCAGATTCCTTATAGAGGTCTCATATTCATGGTTTTCTTTTTAAAGAGAAATTAATGAGCCAAATAATAATCATTCTAAACACATACAGCAAAACAACTCAACAAAAGAGTTTTTCATGGCTAGAGCTGATGAAGATGCAAGACTGTGTTGTTTTGGGACAAAGGAAAAAAAAAAAAAAGAAAAACTTGGAGTGAAAAATATTCCTGGATCAGAAAAAAGACACAAGGAAACATGCTGATTAAAAAATGAAGTGCACTCACCTTTTGATTGTTCCAAATTCTCTATGAGCCAAAAAAAATTGCATGCCTAAAAATTCTAAATATTCAGCATTAGATAATATTATCTTCTGCAGAACACAACTAGTGTTTCCAGCTGGTTCATACCAGGACTTCCTAAATGTTCAACTCCCCACATCTTCATTTCCTCCCTGGGCAAACTTGATGAAGTATAGTGAATAAATAGAGTTAATATTTCAAATATTTTAAGCTAAATAAACGAATTACCTTCGCTTAGTTAGAGTTGAGATATCTATACATAAAACTGTAACTGTTGGAAACAATGTGAGTAGTGGTGCCAGGTGGTATACCTTGGGAAGCACTTTGCTTAAATTTTATAGGTAACATTAATGAACTGCTTACTGAATGTTACAATTACCTAAATATTCTGCAGCTGTAGAACTGAGAGCCTGAGCCTTCTCAGTTCTCATGTTCCTTTGAACAGTCTATCTCTTAAAATCTTCTAGGATTTTGAAAAAGCAGAATAAAATATTCAGTAGAAAAAAATCTTGAAAAATATTGGTTTATGATAACGATATTAATAATTCCAATACTAAAGCAGATGTTTTCATCTCTTCATAAAGAATTTATATGTGAAAGCAACCTTTTTGATTATGCGGTAGTTCTTAGTCCTGCCAATGAAAATTCAGTTTGTGCTTTCATGTTTTTATGAGGTACATGCTGTGTATCCAAATATTTGAATACATCTCTTCATCTTTTATCTGCATCTGTATTATTTTTATACTTATTTTCAACCTTCACCTGGCACTCCTTTTTTATTTTAAACATTGGGGAACTAATAAAAAAGGTTAGCTTCTTCTATATGTTTAAGGACATTATTGCTAACTTCATTAATGTAATTCATAAAATCTTTAGCTTTTTGCCAAGAAATGTATTTTTTAATTAATTCAGAAGTATTCACGGAAGAGGAATTGCTTTTCTTTGAATGTTGTTGCAGAAATTCAAGCTCCATTTGCAAAAAGTTGATCATTGTTGTCTAAAATTTTCCATTATCCCTACTTTTAAATCCTGTAATTAGAAAAATCAAACTCTTCTCCCACTTCACAAGCCAAAATATTATTATCTTCTATTTTTGTGATTATTGTGAAAAGCATCTTCAATCCACTTCAAAAAGATAAAGTACAGCCACAGCAGGATTGTTGAACAACTCAAAAATCTTGGACACCTACCCTGTGAGGGGGAAAAATATCATTTACATCAACATGTTTATTGAATCTTAGTTGCAGACGTAACCATCCCTTTTTATATTTTTCAAGCCACAGGGGGACCTGGTTTATAGCTGTTAATGGAGCTGTGGGGTTTGGGGAAGGAGTACCTATTGTCGCAGTTCCTTGCAGCTGACGGGAGCCACCCAGAAGACTGGCTCAAACCTGGCCCGTCTATGTGTGCTGCTCAGCCACAGCTAGCAACCTCCCAGCAATGGTTTCTGTGGTGGGAGGTTAGAAACTCAGCCCACAACGGACCTCTTTGAATTGAAGGTTTGACACAACAAAAGGATGGGCTTGATGAGGTTACATCCTACCCGACCATAACTTCTAGACAGTGTCTCTTGGTCAGCGTATCTAGCAACAGCTGAAAAACTTATCCCAGCGCTGGCTGAAGATGGAATCTGGTATGGTATCCTGGGTTACAGACTTAATAGACTATTACAATTTCTGCAGACGCTTCCGCCTGGGGATGGGGACTGTACCCAGTGACAGAGCTCGTAGTGTTATTTGAAATGGCCTATCGCATGTAAAATTTTGTCAGCACTCAACCCGCCAGCCGCTGAGGCAGGAGTGGAGCAGCATGGCTGGCTGAGTAGATATAGCCTTCCTTCAGTAGGAAGAAACATCAGTTGGCAGTCTTGACAAATACATCTAGGAGTATCCAGTCTTTGACTCCTTTGGAAGTGTGGGCCTCCTGAGGTAGGATTGTCTCTAGGGAAATGATTTTGAGCAGGTTTATGCAGTCCAAAGTGGGTCTTTCTAGCATAGGCAATTTCATGTAGCAGTGAAAGCTCTGGATAATGGTGGATGTTTTTCCTAATGCCAGATGCAAACAGACATCTATGGCCAAAAGAATACCTTGTGTGGATCTTATGATGTCCTAAAGATGTGAATCCAGCCAGGACTCTTTATTATGAAATGAACAACTGTGCTGCATACTGCAGGACCTCCAGGTCAGGGAAACTGTGGGATACTTGCAGAAGAAAAACAATGAAGGCCTGTTATCACCCATATTCCGATTTGTTTGTAAATGTGGGAAATAATGAAATAGAGCTGAAGCACAGGGCTCAACAGAAATTCCTCTGGTTTGTATTCAACAGCCTTACACGCTTGTGCTGCTCAGAAAGACCAGTTACAGCTGCACAAGAGGGACTATTCATAAAACAGAATGAACAAGCTTTGATACCAGTGGCAACTGCCACACAGGTTTTCTGATCTTGTCAGGCAACATTTCTTTGACCCAATGTCAAACTGAAATTAAGTAAACCCATCTGTGAAGTCCCTCGGAAGGTCAATGGGCTCTCAGAAGTATTTTTGGAAGAGAAATGAGAGCAGTGCTGGACATGGTGGTGATTGAAGAGTCACCTAGTGAATGGCGGGGATCCCATCGCAGATGACTGATGCCAGGACAGTATGGTATAGCTCAGCCCCGACTGAATGCTGATGACACCACTCCACACCTCACAAAATCACAGAGTGCATTCAGGTTGGAAGGGACCTCTGCAGGTCATCTAATCCAAACACCCTGCTCAAAGCATGCCTCAAGATAGACGTATGACTACAGTGAAAATAGCTTGTATGCGGAGATTCCTAAGGAATACCTTCTCCTGCATTTTGTTATACACTATGAGTTTCAAAACAATTTTTATCCTACTTATGGGTGTCTTGGAGGTGGTAACTGGCATGACATCATGACAGGGAGTGGACTGAGAAATAGTTCCCATGTTATAATTAAGTCAGAAGCTATTTCTATTTGACAGCAAAACTAGTTATATGATCTCCCAAGTAATACATCCATGCTGATTACGGATTTTGCGTGATGTTTGTGGCTGGATTCCACGAAGGATGTGAATGACAGAATTATGAGCCAGCATATTCATTTATGGTCTGACAGCAGGCAGGGCAGGCAAACCAGCACACCCATTATAGTAATTTTTCCTTAGAAGAATTAACCTTACAACTACCTCTGAGCTGAGAGTCGGTGTCTTTGTGAGACAAGCCATATAACACCATGCTGCTGGTTCAAATGTTGCTAGATGCATAGCAATTCAGGCTGCAGGTGGTCAGCTGGGCATGCGGCAGGTGACCCTGCCCATAGCATGCCCCAGCCGGGGGGAGCAGCTTCCACCTGCAACGGACTGACCAAGTCCAGAGCAGGGAGAGGGCTGTTGGACTGAAAGGAGAAGTGATCCTAGTTCTCCTGGCAGTTCGGATAAAATGATCCATACCAGGATACTAATTTTTAAGTTCTTGTTCAGTTTGGCCAATATGCCTGTTGTGTTCTTTCTTCCTGACCTCTGGAAAACTGGGTTGAGATTGTCATCTTAAAAGGCAGCAATAAAATCTGTCAAATAGCTTTCTTTCCAAATTTCTGTAGCATATCTTCTGCATTCTCACAGTTTAAATAAGAAAAGTAAAAAAACCCAAACAAACATACTTGTTTTCCAGGAGTATAGCGCCCGGGTAGGTAAGCTGATGCAAAAATATCTAAACATGAAGCAACATCTAGGAGTGGAGTGTATTTCATAAGCCACATCATCCCAAACTTCTTGCATAGCATACAGAATTAGTATGCTTATGTCTACACTTTCAGTTTTAGACTGAGGTCTTTCATCACGCTTCTGATGCAGGCAAAATCTTTTCTTTGTTGTGTGTTAGGACCTAAAGTATGCCAGAGTTTTGAGGTGAGCCCATGCAGATCTCTCCCATACAGAGAGCTATTTTATGTTCTAGTAAAATATGCTATTTTTGTTTATGCTTAAACTAAAACAATTAGCTTTCTGAACAGAGAAAACTAAAACTAACTGGTAAGAAAAAGTAGTGAGAAATGTCCTAAACATGATTCTACCTCTATGCATTGTGTCCTTGCTTCTAGTCTTATTTTCAGTCAGCTCATTGTCTTGCTGAGTTTCAAGAGGCTCTACATATACAAGCTTCCTCTCGTGCCTAGAGAAATTTCACCTTAAGACCTGGTTTGTTTGCTTCTTGCTGAGAGTTTTATTCTCCTGCCACACTCTGCAGCATCTAGAACCGTTTCTCTCCTGAGCAAGTTCATCTACCCTCCAGGGTATACCAGCTGCTGATTTTTTTTTTCTTTAAGGGAACCGAGAGCAAACAATGCAGACTCTGTTCATCCCAGTCACATTTTTTGGAATAACATTAATTATATGGTGACTGCTGAGTTTATTTATGTTGCATTATATCCAAGTGACTTCCCTATTAAAACCAAAAATATTCCTATTTCATTTAAGTCTAAAACTACCAAAACAAAAGTTCAGCAATTAAGATTTCAGTAAATTATCACATTAAGGTTTATCTGTGTTGTACTGAAAAAGTGATAATAAACCGACAAACATACAACCAGGATTAAGGCCCACTCCCTCAAAACCACTTAAAAAGAGCTGCAGAAGAAAAAGCAAATGAAACAAAGCAAAACCTTCATTACTCCCAGTCTGAATACAAGCATAAAACCCAATCATCCTGCCTTTTAAATCTGTAGATTTTGGTATCATGCCAAGATAATCAAGATAATTGCTAGCTCATTTTTTTTTAACGTTAAAATAAAATCGTTCAGCAGACTTCTTCATGGTAATCAGGAACACCTCACATCTGCATTATGAAATGGACAATTTAAAATATTTAGCTTAAAGCCACAATGCAAGACAAATGGCATCCTGTATTTCACTCATCAAAACAACAGGACACCTGACTGCAAAAAAAAAGAGATCATCACATCAAACAGGACAGCTGGCCATCTTACTCTAACATTTGAATTGCAGATATGCTTCTCAGCTTCAGTATTATCAGGTAAAGGCCAGGAATGTCTTCTCTTCCTTACTTCAGTTTTGGAAATGAGAAGGCTTTGTCCAAATTTCTGAGGAGAAATATTTCTGGATATCCCCTTTAGGGACTGCTTCAGGACATCATGTGCTTGTGGCTGTGTGGAGGCAGAGGGTGTCTGATTCTACAGAATGACTAAGCATAAGTTCTCAAAATGAGGGCACCTCCTCCCACTTGGAAGCCACCATACCGAGTTGAGATGAAATCTCTAACCTTCTCCTGGCCAGAGGGGCATTCCTTGGTACTATCAGACAATATGTTAGCTCTTGCTGAACATTGCCCCAGTCCTGTTTCTGGAGTTGGAGAGGGACATCTGGGATTTTGTGCTCATCCAGATCCCCTGTCATTAAATGACAAATGAAATGTCCACCTGCGCAGGAAGGCTGTAAAGTCCCTTTGGCACTTTTCCATGCTGCCTAAATACTTAATTGTTTCTTGGGTTTGAGAGGAACTGTCACCTACTCATTCCATATCGTGACGCACAAAATAACCCCTGGATGTGGATGATCTGGGTTCAGATTGGCATTCCAGACCAGAAAGAGAGAGTCAGTCCCAGCCCTAGTCTT
Source organism: Fulmarus glacialis (assembly GCF_000690835.1). Taxonomy (NCBI): domain Eukaryota; kingdom Metazoa; phylum Chordata; class Aves; order Procellariiformes; family Procellariidae; genus Fulmarus; species Fulmarus glacialis. The sequence continues at coordinate 4,169 of NW_009223491.1, read as the reverse complement.
TTACATGAATGAGTGAGCCACGTTGGAGCTGCCTGAAGACTTTTTTGACAAACGTTCATCACATGTCTTACTTTCTCATGGAAAGTTTTAACTTTTAAAAATTTTAATGTCTAAGGGACTATCAGGGTGCAGCACGGCTGGGGCAGGCAGTGGCGGGGTGGTGGGGCAGGGGCTTCCTGCAGTGGCCCCATCCCACCGGAGGTGGCGAGCAGAGTTGGGCTGGGGATGGTGACCAGGGCAGGTGATGCAGGGGCAGGCAAGGGACTGGGCTGGGTACAGGGCTGGCAGTGACATAGCTCAGGCCAGGACCAGGGAAAGGCCTGAGCTTAGAGGCAGCTCCTGGGCAAACAGGATGAAGGTGCATGAGAGGAGGCTGCTGGTGAGGCTGGTCAGGGTCATGAAGACCGATTAGTGCGCTCAGGGCCCGGACAGTAAACTTCGTTCAGAAATACTCATTAAAGTCAGCACCAGACTAAACATCCTTTCATCTCTTACCAAAGGGTGATGGTGGTAGGCAAAGGAAGAGTGCAGAAGAAAGACTGAAACCTCTTGCCACAAATGCAAATTAAAATATTTTCAAAGCAAAACATGTGCATTAATAAAACATAACCTACTGATATAATTCAGCATATGAGATTATCTATACAAGAATGCAGCTAACAAACTGTCTTCTTCATTTTCATGTAAAATGAAATAAACTAAAATCTTTTCAGACCAGTATGTAAATCAAAACCTAAATAAAATCATGCAATTTTTGACCATCTGCTTGCAGGGAACGTTTTTGACTGTGATAAGCTTTTTAATGATGTTGCCCAGACTAACAATGCCTATGAATTAGAGGAGTCATGTGCCTTGCAACAATTTGCTCTTATGTGTCTTTTCCTAAATACCTTTATTGTGGTTGTTAGACCCTGACACTGGAATTTATCCAAAGTAGTGTGTAATTCAAGCTGGCTGAGAGCTCGGTTCTCAGAGCAGAATTTCAAGCTTGGTCAGATGAATGCTGTTTCAAGCTCTGCCAATGACCACTGACTGATATTTCAGCAAAAGGCAGCATTTAAAGTAATATAATGTTCTGGTCATGTTTTGCAATACTGCCCATGGCTTATAAATTCTTACTTGAACCCAATGTGATTTACTTTGTCCTCTGTCACATAAAGTTTGATTATCCAGCTTATCATGTGTAACTGCAAACATTGCTCATAAGATTATTCACTTCTTCAACTCAGCTGTAGCACATGAAGGCTTGAGCTCCTCTAGCAGTGGATTGTGGAAAGTCTGTCTGAAAAGCATAAGTTATATTCACTTTAAATACACACACTTGTTACTAAATGTATAGCATGGCTTACATGATTGCAAGAGAAACTGAATAAGAGATTTTGAGTTTTCATTTCAGGACACAACATGAGAGAAGGTGATATTACTGCCAACACATTGCAGCAACTGAAGTGAGCCCTAGGCTCAGGGACTTAACTCCCTGGGAAAAAGAGGAATGTCAACTCCACGTAGCAGGATGTCTGAACTTGTGGATAGTACGTAGGATGAAATTCTCCAGACACATCCTGAATCTTCCCAGGATACTTGCGTTTGTACCTGTAGAAGTCAGATTAGTGGATTTTATGAAAGGGCTGGTTCAGTCACCACATTGCTAACAAAGGGGAAATAAAACAAAAATGAAGGATGCAGCAAAACTTATCTCCGAAAGGGTTCTGGGGCTAGCACCATCTCATGCACATTACAGTCAAGTCCTTCTGTTGTTAATTACTTGCTTGGCTTTCAGTAGAGCTGAACAAAATGTTCCCAGTAATGCTCCAAATAATGTGAAATATGCTTGTTTCTTAGGTTTCATTGCAAATGAAATCATTACAGTGGTTTTGTTGAGATTCACAAAAACCTTTTGAGTGAAAATGGGTCTTTGTTGTGAAGAGAGGAATTGGTATTTATAACAAAAGCATTGAAAAAATGCTAGTCTTTGCCATTCTGATGTGAAAGACAGTAAAACTTGCCTGAGCTTTATTTTGTATTCTCTGATCCTTAAGATGAACCTCAGGGGTTATAAACATAGGAAAAATGAAACATGAGACTTTAAATGATAACTTATCACATTTCACCTTGCTTTATTCCTACTACTTATAGATAAATTAGTAAGAGAAGAGAATTAACTCATTAAAGGGGTAGAGATGATGTCTTACAGAACTTGAAAAATCTCATTACTTGCATGCAGGATAGAGTGGGCCTAATTTGCATTTATGTAAAACCACTGGAAGAAATGCAATTATACTAGCATAACTTAACGTGAAGATGAATCAAACTTGATGTCTTTCTTTATATCTGTGGGGAAAAAAGCTGGGTTTCACGAAGTCCCTTTAAGGTGAAACTTAAGGTTTCTAGTTGATGCGTTATTTCAATGTTTCTGCCTCAGGAAAACAATTTAAAAAATCCTCTTTCTTTTTTTTTTTTTTTTTTTTTAAGGTAAAGTGGGGGATTTACTGGGAGTTATTTTTAGATTATGTGTATATTGGTCATGCCTTCTTTGTAACTGAGATAGCTGGTCAGCAAAGCTCAGGTTTGATTGGGCTACCCTGCAAATTCTGCCCTTTGCAGCTAGTGACATCAGGCTTTTTTAGCAGGGACTCAGTGATATCTGGCCTGCCTGGTATCCACCACATGGTGTCACCTCAAAGTCCGATCAGAGGCTGCACAGTGCTGGGACTCATCCCCACAGCAAACGAGTGTGCCGTGCACACATAAAGCAGGGATCAGAACCACAGTTGCCCTCACGTACTACCTATGGCTTAAATGGACCAAACATCACCTCTGAAGGGAAATAACCAGGACCTGAGTCCACCCTTGGGCTGCTGCAGCCCAGCAGTAGAGCTGCAGCCTTTTGCAGGGGCGATACTGCTTGGAAGACAGGGCAGTGCCGAGCCAGCGCGGGGACCCTGAGACAAGCCTCTTGGCTGCAGGCTGTGTGCTGCAGAGCCTTTCCCTATGCTGCCTTGTTTCCCACAGCAGATCACAAAAGCAAAGCAGTCAAGGTTTTGGGAGACTGGGAGAGGGAGAAAGAAGGAATAGCTAGTATGCTCTTAGTGGGTGGGTACATGTGCTCACCTGATACTAGAGTCCCTGTTTGAAAGACTCACACACTAGGAGTAGGCAAAGATGGTCAGATGCTGTGTGCTACCCCAAATGCCCTTGATCCCTCACCCAGCACTCCCTCCCTCTTTACAGTCCCATTTTTTCCCCCTCTTAGAGCACCTTCCCTGTTGGGCCCTCTGAGCATCCTCCCCGAAGCCCTTTGCGTCCAGAGACCACATAAGTATTCATTTCTGTCATTCTGCTTATCCGATCACTGCTTCTCCCCCCCCTCTCCACTTCTGGTGGTCTCCTGGCCCAATTCAGTGCCTCACCCACATTACATGTCACCTCACAAGATAAGCCCTTCTATCCTGGAGGAGATTATAAAAGTCAGAACACAGGTACTTATGCAAAGTCTTCACAAATGAGGCAAGAAAAAAAAATGTCCCCCTCACCATCATCAGTGTTTATATCAATGCACGGGTGGACAACCATCCATGCAACTTTTTTGCACAAGTAAGAACCCATGCTTTATATGCTTCAAATAAAATTTTTTGAGAACAAGTGTTTGAAAACAGTAATCTAGGGAGATGCCTCTGTCTTCCCTAAATTGTCATTGCCAGGGAACAAAACCCTGGAAACTTTGGTCCTTGTTTACTGGTCTGAATCTCATAGACAACTATTTTTTTAAAAGAGGAGCTCTTCAGGACATTCCTCCATATTTTTTGCTTGCTGGAGTTATTATATCATGTTCTTAGTTACAGCCAGTTCTCCAGGGAATTTTTGAGATGGCGGTAGAATCGAAAGAGCTGTCACTCATTGAAATGACTCCTTAGAGTCAGCAAGGAAGTAGTTATCTGGAGCTATATTATTTTCTGCATTTCAGACCAGACTTCTAAACCATCATTTTGCAGAACAACTGTGTTATCACTCTATGTCAGAAGCAAACATTTCAGTAAGTAAATTGGGCATACTGTATTCTAGAAATAAGGGTCAGGAAAAGAATGCATTGTCTCCAAAAGATCTAACATGAACTGACACTGATGTGTATCTGGCTGTCTTTTTTATACATATAATATTTATTTTTATAT